>NW_015631022.1:1662375-1694925 GCF_001515625.1 Sinocyclocheilus rhinocerous | reverse complement strand
AAATCAGTGGTTAAGTTATATTTACAACACTGTTCCAGAACAGTTCAACCCAAATATTCAGATGTGTGCAGCACATTTTATGGAGGACCGTTTCCTGATCTTGGTAGAGTAGACTACAATGCCGGCTGTTCTGACTCAAAGACTGTAAGTACGTTTTTTATATTTAAAGAGTTTTTATATTTTATATATTTAAAGCGAGTTTTTTGGGCAGTGTAGAGTAGGGCTTGTTGTTTGTCACTTCTCCGATCACAGATGCAGACATGGTTTTATGTTTATGCGGCGAGTTGCAACGCAACGCGTAAAAAGACAGTATAAGTCATTATAATCCATAATTATGTCCTCACTGGATGCAACGAATGCCTCATTTATAATGGGTTTTCATGTTTTTGAATCATTGCTCCGGCCTGACAGGGCATCATCACAATATGGTAAGGGGCGTAACATTTCCGTCACACGCTTGAGGTATTCGGCCAATCACAACGCACTGGATAGCTGGCCAATCACAGCACACCTCGCTTTTTTAGAACGATGAGCTTTGTAAAAATCGATGCGTTTCAGAAAGGTGGGGCATAGAGGAGAAACAATAATGTACAGTATGTGGAAAATAATGTGTTTTTTGAACCTTAAACCGCATAAACACATTTCATTGCACCAAATACACAAAATAATGTTCTTTTTAGCAGCATCATATGACCCCTTTAAACACTAGGGATAGGGATGACTTCCATTACTGCTCTTTATGAGAGGAAACAAGCCTAGCCACACACTAGATCAGCAATTTGCCAATCACCTCCATTTTTCAGACTCTTCTCAACCCCTGGGCTGCAAAACTCACAAGTAATTCCACACTGATAAACTAACAAAACAATACAGTTTGCACAGATCATCTTGCTTCATTATGTTTAGGAAAACCCCATTATATGCTCTTGAGCTCTGCCAGAGACGAGTCATTGAAGACTGCTGTGCAAACGCTGAACAAAAGACCAATCTGGGAGCAGAATGACTGGAAAATCTGAAAAACTTGATATGAGAAAAGCAGTCGGCTACCACAGCTTCTTCTGTGAGTTAAAGACTGATGAGCTTCAAAAACGGTAAAGAAACGCAGATATAGTTCTGGTAATACACTTTGACGTTCTAAAGGTACGACTCCCTGATATCCGGACGGGACCACTGTAATTGGCCAGGTTCTTCTGAGGTTTAGCATAAGGACTTCTCTAAAGCTCTGGACCATGACCAGTGGTCTTTGCTAACAGGCTCTCGGAGGAGCTCCTACTGATTTTCATTTGTGTATGATCTTAATAAATTGGCTGAGACAAGTGAAGCTTCAGCCTCCTTATGGTAAAGAAGCACCTGACAGTAAGATTATTGGAAAACCTGGAGGATGATGGGAAAGCCATGCCCAATAGTAAAATATGTTTTATAACCGTCTCCATTTTTTGGACCTGGTAGCTTTGAACTGGACAGGGTGTAAGGCGAAATAAATCATCGCACTATGGCTCATCCTTTGTAATTTGGCACCACAGCATATTAAAATGCATCCCACACCGAGGACTCAAACGCCGGACTCTGCTTTATGTTCGGCTCATCAAAACGTCCTGCGTGAGTTATAGCTCCCAAACACCAAGAAACACAGGAAAGCCTGTCTGCTTTTACTCAGACTGCATGTTTCAGTCAAGTTTGTTTTCAATAACATCAACAACATGGCTGCTTTGTGGCACTGACAACACCTCCTCCATGGCCTCTGATGTGTCAGAGCCGTCTTTCGACTTGCCAGAACATCAAAAGCCCTGAAACAGGATCATGCCTGGATAATTGTGTCTTTTTATAGCCTTGAAATGAGTCCCTGCTCCACTGGTTATCGTCAATAGGGGGCTTGTACTGACAATGTATATCTTCATATAATTGAAGCTCTTCACCAAATGTTTGTTCTCCTTTCGAGAAAGGGACAGTCTTTGGTGTCAACTGGGGCTCGTGCAACATCTGTGAGCGATTACATCTGCCCAGTCCAGCAGGCAGGTTAATTAAGATGCGACAGGTAATCAAGCTGCCGGAAGCCAATTAAGTTGCTCAATCTGGTCTTACACTACTAGGCCTCCATCTTTCAAAGAGATCAACTGTTTGCAAGATCAGGCAATGAGTTGAACCTAAATATCATGTGTGCACATCACCAGATTGGCTTCACACCAAATGTAAACGGTGATATTATGGGATGGAATGTTGCAGGCGCTAAGATGGCAGAACGGTGGCAGGGAGAAAGCGTGCATGCATCTGCGAGTCATCCCCCGTGGCCACTTGGCTCACTCACAATCAACACTCTGAATAGAAATTCAATGGCATCTGTGCCCATGCTCCCGAAAGATTTATGCTGACAGCACATTTGAATACGCAGTGACCCAGAGGCACGCATCTGACTGAAAGGGGTCCGATTAGCAGGTGAGGAGAGGGGTGAATGGGAGGTAGGGAGGTAATGTTGATGTCAAATGCAGGAATTCTCAATGCCATTCAATACGCTGTGGGGAAAATATGAAACAAAAGATAGAGTAGACTGTTAAATTACAGCAGCAGCTATTTATTTGACCCCACAAAAATGTAATAATATTACTTTCCAGCACAGATATTTGGTGCCAAGACTACAGATCTGAAACCAAAAGGATATTAACTTTTTTCTTATTATTAATATATATATATATATATATATATATATAATATGGCCTCTACGCCTATTTTATTCATAGATACAGTAGCAAAAATGTTGGTACTTCAGTAAGAGTCAATAATAAACTGTAAAAAAAAGTAGCAATAGCTATCTTCTTTCAGTACCAGTAGTGGCTATAATATAATATAATACTGAAAGAAGACTATTGGTAATTTTATGTTTTATAGTTTATATTAACTCTTTCCTCTCTATTGACGGAATTTTCCAACTTTCCGTGTTTTCACTGTTATATGGTAGGAGGCGCTATTACGCATCTTCTGCAAGAGTACTAAACATCCGAATCAAACACAGGCAAAGAAGAAGCAGAAACAAGTGATCACATATGTAAGCAGTATGCATATACAGTATATGCATGTGTAAAATAACGCAATCATCAAATTTTAAATAGCATATAAATTAAAACTGCCTAACTGCCTAAAGCAATCTCCTCCCTCTATGTTTTGATCATTGTTTTGAATCTGATCCAGATGTAGTCTTTGACAAAAAAAAAAAGATTTTCTCAGCTTTATCTTCAAAATGTCGCTTTTTTAATTAAACTTACCCACATTCAAGTGTTGCTAAAAACAGAATGCATGAAGCCAGAATAAAAAAGGAAGTGTGTTTAAAAGCAGAGGGTGTGTTCTTTCTTATTGCATGTTTTGATTGCATGTTCAGATATTCATACGACAAAATATTCTGGGGGCCATGAAAATTTTGTGAAAATGATAAATGCTGGCAGTGGAAAAAAAAAAAAATTTTCTCAGCTTTATCTTCAAAATGTCGCTTTTTTAATTAAACTTACCCACATTCAAGTGTTGCTAAAAACAGAATGCATGAAGCCAGAATAAAACAGGAAGTGTGTTTAAAAGCAGAGGGTGTGTTCTTTCTTATTGCATGTTTTGATTGCATGTTCAGATATTCATACGACAAAATATTCTGTGGGCCATGAAAATTTTGTGAAAATGATAAATGCTGGCAGTGGCTGGCAACTTAAAAAAAAATGCTGACAGGGAAAGAGTTCATTAAAATTATTAATTTGCATTAATGTTTCACTTTAAAAATTAAAATGTGTGCTCAACAGAAAATTAATTTCTTCTCATGGTATTGAATATTGTGAAATATAACTGGTATTGGCAACAACTACTGAAATGCTAGTTTAAACACGCAATAACCACCAAGCCACAACTCTGATAATATTGATAATTAAAATAAAATAAAATAAAAAAAGCCTTATTTAACACAAAAGGGAGGGGGATGAGAGATGGTGGACTGTTGGTCCTTAAGCACTTTGAGCCAAAAGAATTGGATGAGGCTGTAGGGATTTGTGTAGTCTTTAAAGCACTGGATTATATGAAGCTATCTGCAGGAGCCCTTGACATGATAGTGGGTGGCCAACAGAGCAACAACCTGTGGTGTAGTATGTACCTTGGCACCTTGCCCTGGTCTCCACTAACGGCACAGAGGTCCTGGATTAGATTTACTCAAGTAATCTTTATAAATTTGACAGAAGTACAGAGATTACACCAGCCTCCCCCAACCCCTGTTTATCAGAAAGGCTCAGACGGCAAGTCTCAATCTCTACTCTACGAGGACTACCTGGCAGAGGTCTGGCACCGTTCCCCGGCTCGTGGCAGTCACCCCAGGGGGCAGAAAACTAAGAAGCAAAACAAGCTGTCCAATCCAAGCGAAGTGCTCTGTAAGCACCTGGGAGTACGGGAGCACGCTAGTCAAGGCTCATTAAAGGAATACATTAGTCCTTTCAGAGCACAACATTGCAAGGCAAAGCCTGTCAATCTGAAGGAGTTTGATTATAAAACAAGCTTTGATTGGTCTGATTTCAGTGTGAGAGAGAGCGGAAGTGTTTCTTAGCAAATTGGAGCCTGGAGAGGCAGGCAGACACGGAGGTCTAACGCATGAATCACATCAGTTGACGACTTCTGCTTCTCCTTCCTGGATATTTTCCTATGCACGTACGTTTGGTGGAACCTCCAATGCCATGCTTTTTATTGCCGGAAGGATGTGATGAGCTGGCAGGAAAGGCCTGTCTCTTTGGCATACAGCACTGAGAGCGGTCTGGCAATTAAGACTCCACACTGAGACCACTAACTCAAAGAACAAGGCGGTTAGGATCAGTAACCACATGGAGGATATTGTATTTACACGCTCTCAAATGCATCACGCTCATTTAGCTTGCATGCAGTTTGGTTGATATGGAGCAAGATGTATGCAACTGTGAACTAAACAATATGGTGACTACAACCATCTGCCAGGAAAACAAGTGTGTGAAACGTGATAATTCGAAATTTCCATTCCAAACAAGCCAAGTGGCAAAGACTTTATCAAGATGCTGACATCAAAGACCCACATTTGCTGCACAATCTGATGCACATAGTGCAGTATTAATGACCTGTAAATTATGCAAACATAGTAGCAAACAAATGGAGAGCCTCATTAGCACAGCTAATTGTCCCAAATGGAAATTTCCATGCCTTTACTCCATAGAAACCTTATTTGTCTTTGAGTAAGGGGTAGAAGTGGAGCGCCAGATTGATTTTTTTCATCAAAATCATTCCTTTGATGGCGCAACTGGGGATTTATCTGAAGATGCACAATTGATGTAAAAGTTCTAGTTAAATCTGAGCCGTGGAGTGCAAATCAGTTTCGTAGCTTGCCCGAGTTTCCTGCTCCTTGTGCTGAACTGAACTCCTGTTGAGACTTTCACTGAACTCCCTTCAGGAGCGTGTGGCTGCTTTCCCTTCCTTCCATGCTGTTTGAATTAGAGCTGACGTTAGCACATCTCTGGGCTCTCCTCCTGCTCATTAGGCCAGTGCTAAAGGTAAATACATCCATTTATAAGAGAAAGGTGCCTTCAGTTCATCAGCCAAAGTCTAAATACACCCCATGATTATTCAGAGCCAACACCTCAAGTCTTGCCACCCAATTAAACAAAAAGTATTCAGCGACTACTCAAACAAGCACAATATTATTGCTTCAATGATAATTAATGAGCACAAGCCCATGGAATCATTATTTATCGTCCTGACCTCATGTTTTTTTCATTTGTTTAGAGCTCTCACATCAGGGTTCAGAGCCTGCTTTGTGTTTGAGAACTGAAGTAGGAATGTTCTACCACTGGGGAACTCATCAGAAGTAACAAATCGCTGATCGGCTGTCTGATTGTCTTACAGACCAGAACGGGAGGTTTTCATAAAGCTGGAAGTGACAGAGGAAGAATTGGAAAAGCCCCTGTGACAGCTGCCGGAAACATTGCCAGTGGATGGAGACTGGTTTTGATGAGTGGCCCTCTGGGCTTTGAAACCACAGCTAGGCATTGGGCGAACAGGAAGCGACAGGCAAATTCGAGAGATCGACGTGTGATCTAGCGCTATAATCATCGGCGTTCGCTTACTTCCTTTGAGAAAACGTTAGGGCTGTATTTGAATGATGGGATTGCGCAATGGAATCGATGCACAATTCTTTTTTGTTGACATCTGCTTGATGTGACTATCACAGCTTGTTGCACGACGCTCACCTATAATGCATGTGGCTGCTGTAAACACAGCAAGATATGGGCAATTTCGCCAGAACAGTAAATCAGTCCTGACAGAGTTTTGCAGTGGCAATCTAGTGCTCCAGTCAAGAGGAAGCTGAAACGCAACGAGAGGTGAGGGGCTTGTAACAGCAGGGTTTGAATGAACATAGTCCGTTATTAATTTAAAGCTGTTTACACAGAGCCGTTCGATGTTTGCACAAGGCCTATCTAGCAATTAATAAATCAGATTCAGGGCTTTCAGAAGGGCGGTAGAGAGGTTGGCAGGGAGTAGTTTGTTCACTGATGAAATAAGCCTCAGCTTTTAAACTCCACTGGTAATCACCTCTCAGAAAAGCTCCTAAACCCATGGTTGCTGCGTTTCAATGGCCCGTCTGCCTAAGCAGTCTACCATTATCAAGGCTGTGTTTTGTAGGCTTGCAAAGTTCAACCCACCCAGATTCTAATCAAGTTGTACGTTAAATAGCAGGACCTGTTATTCTGATACACTCATGCCCTTGTCATGTCTTTGGCTCCATTCAGCTTTGATATAGATTATCCGGTAAAGAATGTGTGTATTGTGCAAACATAGGGGTCTCCAGCCCATAAATCACTTTAACAGGCTTCCATCATGTACTCAGAGCTACAGCGTTGGGCTCTCTGTTTTGTCAAGCTGCTCCCCGACACCTGCTCCTAATCACCATCAAAAGAATAACTTAGACGTGGCGACGTGTTAATATTTAGCAATCCAGCACTCCGTCTCACAGCAGATGGTTTGGGAGGGGTAGGTACCCTACGCATGTGATGGATGTTGATGAATTCATCAGTTACACTTTACCAAGTGAAAGCAGAGAACCGGTGTCACTCTCAAACCTTCATCTTTGATACTTCTTACAGTGAGATGAACAAGCCAATCAGGAATGACTGTGAATGAGAAGGCCAGTGCTGGGATTCGAAACGAATAACAATGTAGGAAAGCAATTAAGATTGGTGAATGGTGAGGTTTGCATCAAAACCATAAAAAAGGATTTCAAGAAGGGATAAATTAAGGCATTTGGGGGAATATGCAAATCTATAAACCCAACACTCAGTGCAGCGCTTTGAACTATTGCGACCCTAAACTGAATGAAATGCAATGAGTTTTTTTTCCCTCTCCTTCGGGTATCTAGCACTACACTATTTCTAATCCCGAATGGACGTAGTCGGACAGACCGCCAAAGCAAGATTTAATTCTTTGTAACACATTGAAAAGCTTCATTAAAATGTGAAAGGGCACTGCAAAATAACAAATCCTCCAAAGGAAACAGATCTGGGCCTCCACCCTATCACATCAAAGTCTTTGTAGCGCTTTTCCACTGAGAGGACCATAATGAGCAACGTCATTGTTTCTAAACTGCTCAATGTTTCCACAAGACCTCAGTGTGTCCAAAATATGTTATCTTTTTTTATTCCATGCATCACATGCCATTGTTTAATCATGATGATGTACAAGAGATTAAACGAAAGGGTGGTGGTCTTGGTGGGAGGGATGGAGGGCTGGTGGAGGATTAGTTTAGGCGGTGTTCGAATGTGCTTCAACCTAACCCACAGATGTTCTGTATTGTACAAGAAATGAGAACCCCCTGCTCAATCAAAATGCATGAATGCTTTGCTTTTCAATACCCCCTTGAAATATTTGGATAATTTCTTTTAAGTCTGAAATAAAGCAGCAAGAAAAATCACTTTCTGGTGGTTCTTAAAGTACATCTCTTTTAGTCAAGAAACGGATTGCTGATCAACCTGGCCTGCATTAGTTCCAGTCATTTTGAAACGATCGCCGTGCATTATCCACGGCAGGCTACCTCTGATGAGCATCGCAGAATCAGAAAGGGAGGATCCGGGTAGGAAGCGGCAGTCCAATTCAACGAGACCTGTTTACCTACAAAGTAATTTGGAGCAATTCAGCATGAAGGTGGATAAATCGGGGCTTGATTGCTTTTTAAGTGCAACAAACGAAGATAGAATTCATTGGCCTTGAATCAAGGTAACCACAGGAAAGGTTAAAGGGGTACGGAGAGATGCAGGATGCATCAAAAACAGGACTGATAGGACCTGTCATACGCATTTAACTAGGGAACATCTGGACCCCAGCTGTCGAAGACCATATATGGGTCCTATTGAGTGTGCCTACACCAAAGAACACCCCCTGAGGTGGAGAAAGAGAAATGGGCAGGGCTGCAGAGTCTGGGATTGGCCAGCTTGAGTTATCAGAAGTGACAGGGCCAGCAAACCTCCAAGCGCTCTCAATTAAGCATGAGGCGGGATCAGAGCTCTCAGTTTCTCACTCTGGGCACTGGAACAGTGAGATAAGAGTGTACAGTAGCCAGTGTAGCAGACAGTTGCAGAAGTATCAATTGAACATTTACTGAACAATTGAGACATTTACTGCATCACTTAATTTGGAAGTCTTGATTATAACCAATTACATTTTGTCAAGTGAAGTGAACATCAGTGAGTAGGGCCCTCTTGCGAAATGTGAAAACCCTCTTCCTGAGGGTTAGGATAATAAATGATAAAGTTAGTGGAAGGCAATGTAACTGCTCATCGTACTACAGGGTGAGAAGGAACAAAGCTGTGAATGAAGGCGTTAGTTTACCACCTTCATCACAGTCCCTTTAACGTGACCCTTGGGGCACCACATAGTTTGGGAATGTGTTGTTTTAGGCAGAGTTCCCAAGAACATGTTACTCACCATATATGTTAAGCGCCTTAAAGTTTTCTATTAAGGGGTAACAAAGAGCTTCTCGTGCTCTAAAGCTATCCGCACTCATAATATACTCATGATAATCCATGGGCTCCTGTGAAACACAACAGTTGAGTGCTCTGGGTGAGGAAAGGACAATTGACACGTAGGTTCTGATGAATGTTCAAGTATAATACTTAAGGGAGCGAAGATCCTGCAGGACAAATATTTCAACTGCAATTCACTTCAAATATACATCCAGTAGAATTTCAAAACCACTAAAGAAATAGTATGTATGGTTTCTTTCAACACGTACTGTAAAATGCAGTTGTTTCCAATGAAATCAACACCTAAGCGTTTGGTTAAGCATTAAGACCTTTCTTCTGGATTAACTCTGGAATTCAGAAACTCAAAATTAACGAATTTAAGATGAAAAAACAGATGAGAATATCTAATCTAAAATTGGCGTCTTCATCGATAATCAAGCTGCTTGGAAGAATAGCTCTTTTATGGCAAATCCAAAATCGTAAAAGTAATACTCATTCTTTTGATGTCCGCCTCACAGATGCAGGCTGTAAACACCACCATATGCGTCAACTGCAAAAAAGTGTCATAAACATCACTCATATTTTTCAAATTTTTGTTCTTCTTTGATACGTCGTCAACCAGACTCAGAGGCAACACCGAAACAGGCGCTTATAAAAAGCAAATAAAATTCAAAGTGTACCATCCCTTCCTACTGCTGTGTGAATAAGTGAGGAGCCCGGACGAGGCCCTGCTTTTAACACAACACATTCAGATCAAAGGCCACAGAAGAGCAGCTGTGAGTTTCCTTAACCCTGAGCGCTCAGGCCTGACCCGTCTACGCTGACAAGTGACTCATCTATCCGATCTGGGAATGAGATGCCTCCTGGAAGAGCATCTAAAACCTTCACCCTCGAGGTCAAGGGTCAATAGCACTTTCAAGCAATCAACGCCAGTCTCCGTTTGTGGGAGTCTCGCTTTGGCACGTTCAATCAAGCCTGTCTGGATGGAATTAGGTGGCATGGGATTGCAGGAAATATGGTGGGGTTTGTGTCCGGATCGATTAAACGGGGGTCAAAGGAGGTGTTTGACAAGACAAAGTGGCTCCGATCTGTACGCTACAATCTGGCCAGCGCAAGTACCTTAATACAGGTGGGGCGCTAGCTTTGGGTGGTCCTCTACTTCACCTAAATTCCATCGCTGATGCCTCAGGTGCTATAGTGAGTTATTTTAGTAAGAAATGCCAGATATTAGCACCCAGCTCCCATTATTTTGTAAATTATTACCCCATAAAAGTAGGTACCCAGTGACAGCTGAAAGCGAACATTTGTTTTCGACTACATTTTAGGGGCCATATGTTTCTCATTCGTTGATACACACTCAAGAGCATTTCAACATAAAAAAAAGTCCCAACACAAATATTTCATCACGAACCTGGCATGTTTTTCAACAGACCTGGAAGAGTGACTAATGCCAGCATACCAGAGAAAACCTCACAAAACACACAGAGCCCAAAGGAGCGGGAAAAAAAATTGAAAGAAAGAAAAATGGAACCATCCGTTGAAAATTTTGAATTACATATCCATTTTACAGAGAGTGGTCCCGCTAGGCTTACCGGAGGGCCATTCAGGCGAGCGCCGTTTCTGGCCAGACATGCTGTGAGAATGGAGAATGGGGCTCTGTATCGCTCGCGGAAATGGACTGTCTCTGTCTTTACTCTCACACCTAACAAATCAGTCGCTCTTGGAGGTTTATCCCAGTTCTCTTCTGACCACTGCTCAGATGTGGCGTCGTGGGCAGGATTTAGGGAGGTCAGACACTCAGCCGCAGCACGGTGTGAACAAGCGGCAGCTGCTGCGATGTGAGTGATGCTGGGAGCTTCTGGACAAGGTGTTTAGGACTCGACGTCGCCTGCTCGCACACACAACGTCTGCGAAATAAACATTCAGCCACGTGCTCGCTGTGCTGAAAGGGGATTTCAGGACTTTGGGTAAGGTAGACGCTGTCTCCATTTGATACATACTGTACAACATACAGACTGACACACAAATATGTTCAATCTGGTTTGTGGGAAAGATCCAACTGAAAAAAACAAAACAAGAAAAACACCTGACATGTTTACAAGAATGGAAATAAACACCACATAATTGAGCAACCATAGTTTATGTGTCAAAATAGGTCACAGATTTAGTTCATTTTTACTGTATCATTTCCATGGTATGTGCCGCATAGAAAAAGTGGAAACGGAATTTGGAGCGTTTTTGTTTTTTCCTATGAAAAGTCCTCTTGAAAGATCAATATGTTTAATTACAGATAAAATGCAAAAGAAAGAGCTGCTTGTGCAAACACCTGGCAATTAAATTTGCTAGTATCTTTTATTAAATTACTCTCGGGATTCGTCTCAGTCTCATTAAAGCCTGGCCGGGGTTAAAAAGCGGGTACTGATCTATTAAAAACCCACTCACCATGCAGAATAAAAGTGGCAAGTGGCACAGCCAAGTAATTATCACAACAATAATAATCTGCTTAATACTCCACACAGTGAAAGGAGATGAATCAATTTCCATGTCTTATCTCCTTATTAAGAGATAAAAGATGCAGGAAGCATTAGCCATGTACAGGCTGGGCCGGAGTGATTAGGAGGGATTTAATGGGAGCCGGGAAGAGTAAGGGAACCACATACTTCCAAGAACAACTGATTAAGGTCATTAAAATTCTAATTAAGAGGGGGATGTAGCCACACAGGATGATTCCGGTTGATTCTCTTTAGACCGTGTTTTGATGGGTTCACCAAGCTGTGGCGTGTTGGGCGACACGGGGAAGACGGGCTTAAAAAAAGCACTTCCCGTTCCGCTGCATCTGGAAAGCTAATTATTTAAAGCAAGCTGTCATTAAAAGCGTGTTTGCTTGTCAAAAACGGATGATCAGCAGGTCTCTGAGGTGCACTGACACACGGAGACAGACAACACCTCTGCTGCTGTAATCGAGCTGGCTCCAAAACATCTAAGAGGTGGTCACCTGGAGAAGCAAGCAGCAGAAACATGGGACATGGGAAGTAAATTGCTGTTCCAGAGGCAAAATAGGGGAACGGGATGTAAACGAGGTCGCTGATGGGATGTGGCTGTTAACTGTCAGCCAGTCGGCAGCTGCTATGTGGTGGAATCCACAAACTATCTAAGCTGTATGTGTCACCGCAATGTCAAACAATTTCAACACATCTCATAATCTGTCTGCCTGCACATGAGCGGCAGAGGCAGATGACCGAGCACGCTCAATTCATCAGCCTGTAAAGTTGCAATGCTAAAGCTAAAACAGCCATGTAAGCAGTTTGCTACAGAGCCCCAGCTGATACTTTTTTAAATGGCATTTTTGTCACACCGAACAAACTATAGCAGAAATATACCTAGGACCCTGCGATTTCTGCGATGCGGAAAATACGGACGGAATCCAGTCATAAAAACGGAATTTACTGTATAATACAGAATGTCACGGAATTTGACAAATTTTGGATGAATAAATCAAGAGTAGGACAGTAGGTAAAAATCACCAAAAGACCTGAAATGTTATTCAAACTGAATTGGAAAAAGAAAATTGATCAGCTTAAAGATGATACCATTTTTTGGAAGACACTCCCTATGTCCATGGTAGGCAGGATTAACGCTATAAAAATGGTGGCACTTCCAAGATTTTTGTATGTATTTCAATCTATTCATTTCTTTATTCCCCTTAATTATTTTAAACTGCTAGAATCTATTATAAGCCACTTCATTTGGGACAACAAGCAGCTAGGATTAACAAGAAACATCTAAACAAATCTAAAGATCAAGGAGGGTTTGGGCTTCCAAATTTGAAATATTATTATTGGGCAGCTAACTTAAATACTTTAGCGTGATGGAGGAAGATTGGTTCAGTGGAGTTAGGTGGCAAGCCAGAATGGTTAGCAATTGAAGAAGCTTCTTGTTATAAGACTTCATGAACAGCTCTACTTAACAGTCCCATCAAAATTGAAGTCAAAAATGTCAATGGTAATATAGTCATTTCAAACCTAGTTAAAGTATGGAAACAAATCAAGGTATATTTGAAAATTCCAGATTTATATCTGAATACCCCAATCTGTAATAATCATGCTTTTCCTCCGGGGTTACATGATACGATCTTTTTTCAATGGAAACATGGGTATAGCCATTTTGGAAATGTATATTTAAATTTCTTTCTGAAGTGTATTCTGTTGACTTGGAGCCTGAGCCTTGTATTGGACTTCTAGGTGCAGAAAATGCCTTTTCTAGTAAATATCAAACACAGGCCATTTCGCTCTGCATGCTACTTGCAAAAAAACTGATCTTACAGATGTGGAAAGCAGATTCTGTCCTTACTTTTGAGATGTGAGCAAGGGAACTGGGAAATATGTTACATTTGGAAGAACTGAGATTTATATTAAAAGATAAATTATCCATTTTCTTCAAGATCTGGAAACCAGTAAGACTGTTCTTACAGGCAGACTGAATATATTGGATTACATCTCTTTTAATCAAACTGTCTGAATATACACTATTTGGATCGCTGTTGTTGCCGTCCATCAGGATAAAATATTGTATATTAACACTCTGTTGCTCATGTACAACATTCCTGACTGTAAAGCACTTGAAGTAACCTTTTTTTTTGGGGGGGGGGCATGTCTCTGTGTGAATGAATGGCGCAGACATCGCTGTTTCATTTACTACACACATACTGAAGCGTGCAATGCTCGTGGTGTTTTCAGCCTCTGCTGCCTCAATATATGTGTACATGAACACAAACATAATCTCTAGAGAGCCCTGAGAGTCACTTCACGAGCATTTTACTGTTTCTTTTGAGAAAACTATCGTCATATCACATAAACAGAGAAATTAACTGGTCAAAATAAAAGTTTGGTTTAACTTGAAGAAACTGTGACAGAGATATATTACTTAATGTAATGATAGTACTACTACTACTAAAAAAATTATTATTAAAACATTATTTTTAAGGAATATTATCCAGAAAAAAGTATTTCCAGAATTTATATACCAGAAAAATGTAAATACACAACACAGTATTTCTGAAAAAGAAAAAAAAGTTTTGTTTTTTTATAAAATCAATTATTTAGAGATGCTTTAGATTATTAAAATGTAATAAAACCATTAAAATGGAATTCAGAAAATGAATAGAAAACAGAATTTGGTAAAGATAAAACTAAATTGTGTGGGGGGGGGGGGTGTATTTCATAGGGCTTTAGGTTTTAATAAATCGCTGTTAAATTGTGTAAGTTCCATGATTTCAACTTATTAGACATGCTTTTTGATTAATAAATTTAAATTTAACCATTAAAACAGAGTCTAGAAAAAAGAAAATGGAAAAAAATGAATGCAGAAAATGAATATGGAAAAAAACGGAATTGGGAAAAAATAATTTTGAAAAAAAAAATAGAACTGATTCATAGGGCACTATATACCTCTTTTTTCATTGATATATTATATAGTTTAGAGGCCATTGTACAAAATATTTGACCAATCACAATAAACTATTCTAGAGAAGCACCAAGAACAGACCGTTAGCAGCGTCCAGCTATGTTTCTCATGGGTGCAAATACCAGAGGGAATCGCTAGTGACAGGTCGCCCGGTGATGCTCAGCTATGCCTGTGTTTGGGCTGAGAGGTCAAAGGTCGCCCGGCTGACTCACAGACGTTCGTCAGGCAGCCGTCAGCACAGCTTCAAAGCTCCTCCTGCTCTATTATCTCCCTGCGTCAGTCAAGTGTCAGCTTCAACAGTTCTCATTAAGCCAAGGAGCTGATTTACTCATGGTATAAAAACAGAGAAACCAATTTATCTCTGCTTATAGTCTGAAGTCATGCTGGGTGCTCAAACACAGATACGAACCTGCTGGAGAAACAAAAGGAAACTCCAAAATAAACGTCAGATCATAGTGAACTGATTCAAGTCTGATAATTTAATGAATCTCATGAAAATGTGTCTGGATAAAATAAAATAAAATAAAATAAAATAAAATAAAATAAAAATTAACAACAACAAATATATATTTTGTATTAGGGTGAAGGGAGGGGTGAATTTCTTATAAAAAAAAATGTCATAATACATAAAAATCATAATGGTATTAAGACTTTGTCATCATAATGGTATTTTGAATTTGGGGGTGGGGGGGTGGAAAATGGACATAACCTTTCCTTTTGTTTTAGAAATATAAGTATATCATTTCCAATTTCTCTCTTTTAATTTGAGTTTAATTTTGACCTGGTCATGTTCTTGACATTTTATGTGATATTTATCCACTTACAAACGGCATCATTAATTAAACGAAATTCATACTCAAATCTCATATATTATAACACATTCTTCAAATTTGTGTTATAAAAACTTAAGCTTGTGCATTAAATGTATGCAATCTTTTTTTGCCATTTTATTTGCCAGAGGTATTTATTATCTTAAAAATGGTCATCATTCCTGACCCTGAATCAAGGTGGTCCATCTGTCAATGTAATGAGTGTGAAAAAGAAATGAACAGGCAGGTGTCAATGAGAAAGTATCTAGTGTATGCATGCTTGCACCTAAACAAAGAACAATCCTGCCAATCCTCCACACAAAGCCTCCGGAGATCACAGCAAAACTTGATTACTAGATTACACAAAAACATGCAGCATGAGCCCGGGAGACATAATTCCATCAAAAAGCTTTACTAAATGTTTAAAGACATGTATTGTTGTCAAACTACGCAACCTTGCCATTTTATTATGAGTGTATCAGCTGTCTTTTACTGGTAATAAAGCAAGCTGGACACGAGAAAGGCTTTCTCATCAGCCAAGTTTTACACTCAAGGTTTTTACAGCATCCCTACGAGAACTGTTGATCTCATCTCTGAAGATATCAGCCGATTCATACATATCTGTGGAACATCTGCACTCTATTGTGAAGTTCAAAAGACTGACGCTCACATACATGCTTTATGTCCTTAATAAAGCCGAAGATAATACAGCTGGCTAATGATTGACCGCTATATCCCTGATCAACAGCAGGAATTCAACATCTCCCAAAACCAAACTTCCAGAAGAATAACAAGAGGAAGTTCTTTACTATTTGTCTCATCGCATTGGCTCCCTTTAAAGGTTATCCCGGACAAATCAAACATTTATCACATCTATTTATCACTTATTTATTCCAGATGGAGATATTATCACATCTCTCTGATTTAGAGTTCTGATGTAATTAAGTGATGTATTTGTAGCGTGTCTCTCCAAGACCAAAGTGCTGTGGAAAAAGACAATCTGTTGAGACAGACAATGTGAATACACATCTGTGTTTGTGAAAGAGACCGTAAAAAACCTTGAAACTCAGTTTAGTGTCCTGAAATAGGGAAGCGCATTTGGAATCGATGTTTTGATGTGACTCACTCTCCAGATTGGGAGTAAATGTGACCACTTGACTATGGCCCAGCATACTTCTGCAAAGGAGTTACATCTGTGCATCCAGTCTCATCCATCAAGAGAGCAGAAAACTCTTCTGCTATCTCACCACCACAGAAGAAAATGAATGTGCTGAATCTGAGAATAGCCAAGAAAATAACTATAATAGTCACTGCTAGACAATGAGGCTGATTGACAATATTCTGGCATACATCGTGACACCTGATGTTTGCTGAAAGTTAAAGGGACAGTTCAACCAGAAACACTCGTTCCAAACCTATACGCTGATTAAAATCTGTATATCATCCAAACGTGAATGAGATTTCAGCAAAGGGAAAGATTATCACTAATTAACAATATACATTTTTGTTTGTTCCCCACACAAATCTTTTGCATAACTTCAAAACACTTGGAATGTAGCACACAAGTTAAATACTACTACTACTAATAATAATAATAACAATAACAACAACAACAACTATTATTATTATTATTATTATTTATAGGACACTGGACAAAAAGATAAAGGTTCAAATATCAATATTGTGCCCTTGAGCAAGGTGAAATCCCAGTGAATAAATAAAAACATGTCTTTCTTTCTTTCTTTAAACTGGACAAAAGTTTACAGCTTCAGAAGTATGACTATATTGTGCCCTTGATCAATGTGAAACTCCAGTAAGTAAGTAAATAAATAAATAAATATTATTATTATTATTATTATAGAAAACTGGACAAGAGGCTTCAGGTTCAAACCGTATCACTATTGTGACCTTGAGCAAGATGAAATCCCAGTGTAAATAAATAAATAAATAAACAAATAAATGTATTATTATTATTATTATTATTATTATAAGAGAAAACTGGACAGCAGGTTCAGGTATCACATCAAACTGTATCACTATTATGCCCTTGAGCAAGGTCAAATCCCATTGAAATGTAGATATAAATTAGGTATAAAAAGAAGAAAATAATCCTTATAGATACAAAATTCTACAACACATTAATGGGTTTCTGTTGCCCATCAGCATTCAAAAAACGCTGACGCTGTGATCCGTTCAAGCCAGAGTCTCATGCTCGTCCTCCCACCCCTGAAGTAATGAAAAACTCTCGTAGCGGTTTTCTCCCAATTCCTTCGACTGCCAGTGCTCTTTACCCAGGACCATTCACCATAGCAACACCACAAAGTGTTTGTTTTCTCACAGGAAAATAAACCATCGGCGAAAATATTTGTGTCTTTGCAGAGCCGCCCATCTCCGCAGTCAACAGGGGGCCCATCGCTGCACGATCCTGTTTGTTTTTGCTCAAAGCTATTTAAATGAATTCCTCGGAGAAATAAGCGGGATGTACATCATGCGGTTATATCTCTTACATACCACACACAAATACATTCTCACTGTTAAATGTTTAGATTTGCACCAAAACAAGCGGATCTGGCGATGCAATGCTGCAGTTTCTCGTGAGTGACTGTCAGCCTCCCTCGCTGGAGGAAAAAATGTTTTTTTTACACAGTCCAACTGTCAGTATTACGACGCCACATCTGCTTTGAGAGACCGAGTGAGGTCTATTTATTATTTATGTTTGCCTTCATGATCGTGAAAGTGTTTCACAAATATGTGATGGTTTATTCATTAACTTAATGAATGTGTGGCTGTTTAAGTTCCTTTCAACTACATCACGGCTTTTTCCACAACAATGGGGAATTGAGGCAGAAAGGCCGTAAAGCGCGGCATAACCCACATTGCCGGCATTCCTTTGAGCTCTTTTATTGTTGGAGGTGAGGTGTTTTTGGTGTCACAGCAGGTAATCGAACTGCTCGGGGCAAATTTTAACAAGCCTTCTTTCAATACATCAACGCTTAAGTACAAGACAAAGAGATGTGGGACAGTGCGGTTCAACTTGACGTCAAACTGTACGAAATCGAAACAGTCAAGCACAGACGCGACCTGCATTCTGAAAGCATGAACCAAACATTTCTGTTCTGTTATTAATACATCGGTTTGATAGAACAAACTTTAAGTGAATTAGACGTGTGGTTTTACGATGCCGTCACTTATGGACAAGCAAAACCCTGGACTGAAGACTTCTGACCTCTGAGGGAACTGGGCAGAGGGAGTGAATAATGGCTGTGGAAGATTAGGTCACAGGCTAATCCAACGCCAGAGATATTGTGGCAGTTAATCTAATAAGTCTCAAAAAGTGAATGTTCTTGAGGGAAAATGTTCTCTTTGGAAACATTGCTGTCTATAATTCACATGAGGCACAAGCGGACACCTGGACAGACCAATACATAAATCAACTGGGTTCCCTTCTTGACCTACTGACCTTATTATCAGAGGTCAGATTCACCAAACATTCTTTAAAATAAAAATCTTCTTTACTACCATTTTTTTCTTTGCAGGTAGGTTTCTTGAAACATCTTGGAGACGTTGGCACAGTTCTTCTGGATTGAGTCTGTCTCAGTTTGTTCTGTTTCTTCATGTCATTCCAGACAGACTGATGATGATCAGATCATCAGAGTTTATATTTCGCAATTCGGACTTTTTTTCTCAGAATTGTGAGATATAAACTCGCAATTCTGAGAACAGTATATATTTTGAAAATATTTACATGTATATATTTATCTTTATATAATTTATATTATATATAAATATATTTAATATATAAACATAACATTTTTCTTAAATATATGCATGCATGTCTTTGTATTTATATATACATAATAAATATAAACAGTACACAAACATATATTATGTGAACAAAAACTTTTATTTTGGATGCGATTAATCACGATTAATCGCTTGACAGCACTAGCTATTAGTAAGATTTGAAGAGAAAATTTGTGAATTTAAGAATTCATAATAATTGCACTTGGCATTCTTATAAACTCCTCATAAGTTGACCATAAGAACTTCCTTAAATTGTTTCTTAACGGGATAGTTCACCCAAAAATAGAAGATATTTTGAAGAATGTGGGTAACAGTTGCTGCTCCCCATTGACTTCCACAGTATTTTCTTTCCATACAAAAATAGAAAAATCTTTCAAAAATCTTTTTTTGTGTTCAGCAGAAGAAAGAAACTCACAGATTTGGAACAACTTGAGAGTATTATAAATGATCACAGAATTTTCACTGTTTGGTGAACTATGCCTTTCATTTTTTTGTTTGAGGTTTCTTCACCTAGATATAATCATTTTCTCTTGCGCAGTAACTTCCCTGGCCAAAACAGCAAATCCATTCGGACAGAACAGCGAAAGAAAGCTACACTCATACAGATGACACACGGCACTGTTTAAACACTGAAAACCGACACCTGTTTCCACTTGATCTGTTTTGGAAACATTTGGAGACGCATCTTCCTGCATGCAGACCAATAATCTACAGTCAGTCAAGGTGAGTTGGGGGCTTTGTCGAGCTCTGCCATCACAGAAGAGCCCCTTTGTCTCCTCCCCATCTCAGGAATGCTGGGCTGATGGGAATCTCTCAGCGTGAGGCCACATTCTAGTCAACTCGTCCCCGGCACACCTGCAGGGCACCTGGGGTCAGCTGCCTTCACCATGCATCACTGGACACAGGAACCAGGATCGACACAAGCTCTACCTCCAAATCCTCCATAGATCCCAGAGTCTATCAAAACTCACAACAGCGCCATGAAAAGCCTTTCAGACTGAGTTTAGAACTTCTTGGTGACTGGACTGCAGATACATCAATTAAAATACCAAAAAATACCAATGGATGAAATTGAATGCCATTCATGTTTTAATTCTTTGATATGGATTTTAAATTCAAATACATGTAGAAATGCTGACCAGATCAATATCTCACTACATTTCACAAATCCTTTTAAGTGACCACTGTTAGCCTTTGTAGGGTGGGGTGCAGCAGCTAGTTAACCTGTGTCATTACTCATGACCTCGTTAATATTTTTTTCCACAGCGGCGCATCTGCTCAATATGATCTAATATGCTTCAGGACAGAGAAACCGCACTGTCAGGTTTTCTCATCACATCCTGGTTTTTGAAGATTTGCTATATTTACACGTAACTTTAAACCGGGGTCGGCAACCTTTTTGATATGAAGTGTCATTTTTAATTTATTTTGGAAATGTCTCTACCATACTATTTTAAAATAACATTCTATCCTTTACAAAGTGCTGTTTTGACAGCAGAAAGCAGACTGAAGTGCGTCACCGCTCCAGCAATGCCGTGAGTGTGAGCGAGAATGTGCTTTCCAACCGAACCACGAAGTGAAACCAACAGGATCCATCTGATACATGCATACATAACCATTCAAAAGCGTGCAGTTTTTTTAATGTAAGATTTTTTTATGTTTTTTAGTCCATATTTGACCCAAAGTTGGGTTGAAACAACCCAACATTTTTTAGAGTGTACAATACTGTATACACTGTGAAATATTAGGTAACACTAACACTAACACTTTAGTTTAGGGACCAATTCTCATTATTAACTAGCTGATTATTAGCATGCATATTTCCAGCATAATGGCTGTTTATTAGTACTTATAAAGTGAATATTAATGCCCTATTCTGCATGACCATTTTCTAGATTCCTTAATCATACTCCATATCTAAACTTAACAACTGCCTTACTAACTATTAATAAGCTGCAAATTAGTTTACTGAGGCAAAAGTTGTAGTTACTAGTTAAGAGCAAGAATTGGAATTGGAGAAAACATTTGTAAAATGAATATATTTGCTATATGCTAAATATATTTGCTGTTACTGTTAAGTTTAATGCATTAGTCTAATTTATCCTAGCTGAATAAAAGCATTCATTTCTTTATTTTCTTTATTTCTAAATAAATAAATACATATATGAGGGGTGTAACGGTACACAGATGTCACGGTTCGGTACGTACCTCGGTTTGAGGGTCACAATTCGATACGATTTCGATGCAACAGGAAAAAAACAACAAATCTACTATGCTAGGTTTCTTTTCTTTTACAATTGTATTCGTTGTAAGGCCTCATGCACTGAACCGAGATACCCGTACCGTGCCGGTTCGGTACGAATACATGTATCGTTACACCCCTAAAGCATATATATATATATATATGTATGAAGAGTTTGGTTCCAAAATGCGATAAACACCTTTTTTTTTTTAAATTGAGTTCCCGCCAAAATAAGTATTGTATCTGGTTGGTTGAAAAGTCCATTTTTAATTTTACGCAAAATGCGATATCTGCCCTATCCTTCTCCCTATCTTTCCAAACCGCGACAAACGCCAGCCTCCCTCCCCTGCAGAATGTGATACATCCGCTCAACCAATCACAGCGCACCATTCCACGCATTGTAAACAGTAACTAACAAGCTACGCAATATCGCGTTCATAATCGCAGATGAATCGCCTTCAATTATGAACGCGATATTGCGTAGCTTGTCAGTGATCTACGGCTCTGTGTATTAAATGCCGCTCCATCTGAACGCACGTGATGGAGATTTATTAATAATCACAGAACCGGCTTTACTGACGAGATGCGCATGACAATCGCAAGCGATTTATTGTGCAGCCCTAAAAAAAAAAAAGAATAATTTTGATGGCATTGATGAACCTGTGGTGGTTTCTGCGGTGGGGAAGAAACGTAAGCTATTAATAAGATTAGTATTGACCAAGTTCAGAGGCTGCCATATGTGGATCAACTTGTTGTGTATTTTCAACAGGTTCAATATGAAAAATAACTTTTTTTTTACATTTGCACTAACCCCAAACTTTTGAACAGCATGTACAAAAGCATCATCTAACTTGCTTTATTATCGCCAATGTGTATTTTTTCTTTTGCATTTGCTGCTTGACAAGTGCTAATTTTGATACTAATATTGATACTAAATACTAATCTTGTCTAAAGCTACCAGGCTCTACTTTCAACGGTTGATGTGAAGACCCTTGGATACCTTGTTAAAGACCTCCATGTGATGTGATTGCATGAGTGACAGTAAATGACTACTGAAACACGAAGACGGCTGCCCTTATTTTCCTTCCTACATTAGGATGTATAAAAGTGAGGGTGTCGTGCACAGTAATGCACTACACGCTGAACAGATCATGTGTCAGATGAGCACTTTGTGCTTCGTTTTTGTGACCTAACTGCACCAAGCAACGTGTTTTTGTGGGAAGCAAAACGATACTAGCACAGAACAACAGGCTCTTACCGCAAAGGCTTATGGCACAATAAACGCACCTGGGCTGCCCTGGTCCAAAACAATCAGTATTTATGAGCCCAGGGACAGCCACTGTTGAAACATGCCCACCCAAATGAGGCTTAACAGTCCGGTGGCCCAGCAAACAAGGGTGTGCTATCTCTCTGTCTCTCTTTCCCGCCGCTGGAAAATCATTTGCTGGAGGAAGTTTGCTCACATATTGAAAACCGCCAGCCATTGAGAGCTCCATGCTTTCAGAGCAAACAGGAACAATGGAGATTTTTGCAGGGGTTGAGCAGCAAGGTGAACAAATCTCCCTCTTCTACACAGACACAGCCTCTTTTCCTGCTCATTAGAGTTGAGAAAACTCAAACAGCCCCTGCCAGGGCCTCCACAGCCCCAGAGCCCCAAAACAAACAAGCAGCAAGAAAAGAACAAGAAAAAACAAAAAAAAGCCACTCAGTCGTTTGACAAGCGGTTTGTTTTCCCTCTGTAGAGGAGACAGAAGTCCCAATCTGCTCTCACTGCGGACACAGCTGTGAAGAAGTGCGGGCCGTCCTCTCGTGTGTGGATTTGTTCTAGCGCCCTACTGTCATGGGAGGGGTTCAAACAAAAGGGCTTTAAGGGCAAAGTTAAATTGAACGCCTTTGTAAGGATCCAATAACTCCGCTTCACAGCATGAAAGGTGGTGTTATTGGCCGCTCGCATGCTGATCTCTTATGCTCTGCTCTTTAGCACTGCACACGATCTGCAGGACGCAGGTAAAACCCAAACGGGTATTAACATTCCAGGGTTTGGAAACAAGAACCGCTGGTTTTTATAACCCTCATCACCTCCCAAGACAAAACCATCTCACTTTCCATTCTCTGGAACTGATTTTTCATTTCAAATTTGTTCGATGTTGGATGACTGCATCTATTTAAATCCCACGGTCATGTGGCATCTAAGACGTCGGATGGCCACTCACTAATAGATTTCACTGATTAGGACCAGGTGGAGATGCAGTCATACTGACCAATTTAAAACCCAGCTGGTGAATCACAAGCAGGCCTGTCCAAGTTACCATGGCAGCTCACGGCGCACACGTGACAGTCCGACAGTACCGCTTCGCCTCTTCCAAATGCACACATAAAAAGAGACGGAATTAGATTGCTGGTGCTTAAGTAAAATCAAGAGACCTCGTTCTCCACAGAAATGCATTCTGACACACTACACTATTCGGTTAATGTGCATTAGCGATGATTTCAGCGTAATGCACTGTAATGTACTCATTTATACTGTAGCAATTTCTGCCCTCACAAAGTGCCTTTCTATAAACTCTCTGTAGTGTTTTCTGGTAATAATTAATGTCTGGAAGGATCGATTTCGAGTTAAGGCCCACTCAGCAATCACCCTGTGACTCTGTTTTTCCTCTTGTTTGGTTGCTGTCTGTTTTCTCTCTCTGTCAGAGATAGTATACCAAAGAAAAGATAAAGTATGGCACCACAAGAACACACACAGTGCCAAACCCTTCACTAGCAACTATCCTGAGCAGAGACGTCAAAATCAGTAGACAAGGGAAAATAAGTATACATGCACATACTTGCATGTGCAACATTTTGGGTCAGCAACATTTTTTTTAAAGACATTAATACTTTAAGCAAGAAATACAGTGATCAAAAGTGCCAGTAAATACTATTTTAAGATTACTTTCTATTTCAAATAAATGCTGTTCTTTTGAAAATGATTAAATAATTCTAAAACAAAACAGCACAAATGTTTTCAACAATGATAATAATGTTTCTCGAGCAGCATTATCAGAATGATTTCTGAAGTATCATGTGACACTGAAGACTGGAGTAATGATGATGAAAATTCAGCTTTGATCACAGGAATACATTACATTTTAAACAGTTATTTTAAATAGTGATAACATTTCACAATATTATTTCACTATTTTACTGTATTTTGATCAAATTAATGCTGCCTTGGTGAGCATAAGAGACTTTACACCTTTAAAAAAATTCCAAAACTTTTGAATGCTCAGTTTTTTCTGTTGCCAAATGTACACACCATATATATATCTGCATAAATATTAAGCAGCACAACTGTTTTCAAAATGTTTCTTGAGCAACTAATCAACATTAGATTATCAATATTAGAATGATTTCTGAAGGATCATGTAACACTAAATACTGGAATAATGATGCTGAAAATTCAGCTTTGCATCAGAAATAAATAACATTTTAAAATTTATTCAAATAAAAAAATCGTTATTTTAAATGTTAATAATATTTCACAATATTACTGTTTTTACTGTATTTTTGATCAAATAAATACAGCCTTGGTGAGCAGAAAAGACTTCTTTAAAAACATTTACTCTAGTGAATATACATACACGTACTATTATTTATTATATACTGTATACACATCCATGGGAAAGATGCTTATCTATATTATGAATATTATACATACACATTTATTTGTCTAAATAAGCCGTGTGTGTTTGTGAACTCTCATTGTATGTATGTGTGTGTCTGGTTGACAGTGTCTCTCTGCCAGGGCTTGTGTTTGTGTTTAGATGCATATGGAGCTTGCAGGCCTAAGTGAGCATTACGAGGCCAGCTGAGGAGTCCAGCGAGGGACCACAGGCTTGCGTGCTCTCTCCAAACCCTTCCATTTAGCCCTGCACAGAGCTGTGATTACTGAGAGAGAGGGGGAGCAGAAATGAGCCAAGGAGGATGTGCTGGCAAACACAGACAGCTGTTTAAAGCCTGAGAGGGAAGCCCAGACTGCAGCGGGTTAACTAACGCTCTCTATGTGGGCCAGTGGAGCAGCCAGCACATGTACACACACTCACATGCATGTTCTCCGAGATTAAAAGAATGACGGCCATGTAGTTTATGTAATACAGTACCAAACCTACATCTATGAATCATGATTAAATCCATTTGCATGGTTTCACATGCAATTTAGAGTTCAAGTTCACACAAGTAGAGCCAAACAAGGACAGACGGTGGTGTCTTAGTGGTAAACATGCATTTTCATCTGGAGCTTCCAGACAGAGGACTTTGTCTCTCTTCAAAGCCACAAGGCTCCATATATCAGCGGCTAGAGCTTGCTGGGCTGTCAGCCACCCTGAAGCCCACATGCTGATTGTGAAATGGGGAGGAGAGAGGCAGGCCTCCTACCAAGCCTTGTTTAGCGCCTCAGGTCTTTGTCCTTCTCTGGCCCGCCGCCACCTCAAGCCCTCGGAGGCCAAAAAACAAAACAAGACCCTGTTCTTCAGGCTCAATAACAAAACAAGGACACAACCGACACAGGATTCGGCTCTTTAAAGGCAGGCTGGCTATTCTGGCGGACATGCATTTGTGAAAGCTGCGGCACTTAAAGTGAGCAATGAAGTCAGTATTTGGCGACAACGGAGCATCAGATTAATCGTCTTTTTATTAGACTCCAGGAGGAGGAATCAAATAGGTTCGATTTTCATTTGGCTGAATTTATTTTCACAAGTCCACAAGTTTTGCGTCGAAAAAAAATTTAAGATATCTTTCATTTTATTCGAATTGGTGAAAATGTTCAAAGTGGTACCAGGATAAAAGGAATTTCCAAATCTAACAAAGCACATCCGTCTACATGACTCCTCTGGGATTGCGTTTGTGATTTGAAAGGCGTAATTGGAGGACAACAATGTCACTTCTTAAAGAAAGGTACAAAGCAGACGAGAGGACCACAGGAATGCCCTTCAACGGCAATAACTCACGGCTTAGAGTTGAGTAAATTGGTTACCAGAGGCTGGTGTTGGGTAAGGTTCGGCTTTAAGCCACTGCCTCAGAGTGAGGGGAGTACGGCGCAAAGGTTAACTCTATTATTGCAGGTTTCTGAACTGGAAAAAAGGGGGAATTGGAGTTTTGATTGGAAACAAATGTCAGGGGAGATGGGCTTGGCGAGGAAGTGGTTGGGTTCTCTTGCAACCAGAGACTCTATCTGAAATAAATGTGTGCGTGTCTTTGTTAGACATTGGTTTTTGGGAAAATTAACATATTAAATCAATAAGCACAGAATATTAATACTCGTCTTCTGAAATGCACTGAGCCTTAGAATAAAGCAGTGGCTCCTTGAACAAACACCCACAGGTAGCCTCTTTTCTACTTAACGCTCACAGACAAATGTCTCCACAGGTCACGTCAGGCAGAGAGCTTGATGGGACTCCTATTTTACTTCCTGTCAAATACCCCACCGCCTGTGCTTGACCTCGCTCCTAAAACAGCACTCAAGCCTTTCCGCATGGCTGACCCGCAGGACCCTTGCTCTCCTAAAAATCCACCACCTCAGACTGTTCAGAAGCTCTTGTTGTTACTAGTAAAGGAACTTTGAGAGGTAAAGTTTGTCGCCTGGTTCTCCATTTCCCCCTTGTTTTTCAACGCTGCCAGCTTGTCGGCCAGTGTGGCGGAACGGTCACGCTTCTAGCTAGAGAGGAAGAGATGTTTTGTCATCCCTGTGTTGAGTAACATACCCAGAGCAGGGTTTGGTATCTCTCCGTCGAAGACGGCTCTTAACACACTTCATGTTCAATTGTGGACTACATACATTATTGTGTGGTGTGTATTGTTTGAGGCAGAACCTCTGTGATTTGCGGTGAAACCAGTGTAGTCTAATTCCTTAGTGAATGACTTTCAAGGTGCTGTCACATTTAATGTTGTTCAGCGAATTTTTGTAGGCGAAATCCTGTCTTTTCAATGGAATGGAATCAATGCAATCTGAATTTTGCATGATTTTGTAAAGGGTTCAAGTTATGTGGAGTTGCCATGTTGACCAGCAGAAATCTGCTAAATTGACCTTTGTGAGAGCTGTGCTTCATACATTTCTATAGTACTGACAATAGTCAATTACATTTTTGCCCACAAAAAAAAAAAATTCACTGATATTTTGTTAATTTGATCATACCTTTATTAATTTTTTTTAGTGAAACAAAAAACAATGTAGTACAATTCCTGAACTATTTACTCAAATGAGCTCAAATGATTCTCTTTAGTGAATTGAGAAACCAGTGTAATCTGATTGCTGAATGAATTGTTATTGACTATACAGTTCCAGTTATAGATCAAACTATGGTAACACTTTATTTTACAGTGTCCTTGTTACACGTTACATGTACTTACTATTATAACAACAACACATTATGCATAATTACATGCAAGTAACCTTAAAGGGATAGTTCACCCAAAAATGAAAATTCTGTCATTAATTACTCACCCTCATGTCGTTCAAAACCCGTAAGACCTCCTCCCTTCATCTTCGGAACACAAATTAAGATATTTTTGTTGAATGGACCTTTATCACAGCGGAATTGATGCCCATCGAAGCAGTGTATCGATTCTTCCGGTTATGTATATTTTTCAATATGCTGTAATCACCTAGTTGAATAAAAGCCTGTTAAAATGAACATCTGCAGGATGATTTCAAAATCCGGACATTTTCATAGACAGACGAAGAGATATTCTGATGATTACTGTGCACAGAATTGACTCCAAACTTGTAAAACTCCTTGTAGTTTTAATCCAACGCAACGTACCGATTTCACCACACTGTGTCAGTGCTCGTTTAAATCGTGACTGCGATGCTTTAGTGTGTGCGAGACCTGATGAATAAGATCAGAATGAACATATTTATTCATTTGTATTACATTTTAGTCATTTTTCATTGACATTCATTCCACTAAATGTAATTCACATATTTATGCCAAAATTCTTAATTAATATTCAAAGTCACGCTGTCAACGCGATATACTGTTTAAGATTAATTAGACAAAATGTTCGACATTGTTAAATTTCTTTAATGCCCGCGCATTCATTCATCTCTTTTAATACTGCTCTTACGAAAATTAACCATGGTATGTGTAGTAAAACCAATTAGTTTTGACTGCGTTGCGACGGGACCGGTAGTGGCGATACACTGCTTCACTTACCAGATATAGGAAGTGCGATAAAGGTCCATTATGAGAGCTCTCTGACCCTCCCATAGACAGCAATGTCATTAACACGATCAAGGTCCAGAAACGTAGCAAGGAGATCGGTAAAATAATTCATGTGACATCAGGGGTTCAACCATAATTTTACGAAGCTACGAGAATACTTTTTGTACGCAAAGAAAACAAAAATAATGACTTTATTAAACAATTCGTTCAAGTATCCACTGAACATAAACAACGTATGCTGTTCTGTGTCAGCTGCGCCACGCGGATACGTTTTCTACGCTGTTTATGCTTTGATTTGAACGAAAACAACCTATCCGCGTGACGCTGTTTACGTTCAGTTGATACTCTCCAAAATGGCGCTAGAGTGATGCGGAGGAGACAAATTGTTTAATAAAATCGTTATTTTTGTTTTCTTTGCATACAAAAAGTATTCTCGTAGCTTCGTAAAATTACGATTGAACCACTGATGTCGCATGGATTATTTTACCGATCTCCTTGCTACGTTTCTGGAGCTTGATCGTGGTAATTACATTGTGTCTATGGGAGGGTCAGAGAGCTCTCAGAATGCATCAAAAATATCTTAGTTTGTGTTCCGAAGATGAACTGAGGTCTTACGGGTTTAGAACGACATGAGGGTGAGTAATTAATGACAGAATTTAAATTTTTGGGTGAACTATCCATTTAAGATAAACCCTAATCCTAACGCTAACCATATAGCAAGTACATGTAGTTAATTTATATTACTCAGTACTTAAATATATATAGTAATTACACTGTAACAAGGACACCTTAAAATAAAGTGTAACCGAAGCTATTAGACTGCATGTTTATTACCCCTAAAATATTTGTGTAAACATATTTGTAAGAATTCAATTAGCCTAATTTCTGATTTGCTAACTGATATGATAACTGATCGGAACACTTGGCAACCGACTGCAGAGAGCAAGAGCTACATTCCTTTAAGCAAATATTTCTTCCTAAAGTACTAAAAAAATCGTTAATGGAATAATTAAAGAGCTGAAACATTAGGAGGATTCTGAATGAGAATCATTAAATTCTTTACGATTTCCATGCCTTTAGCCATCCAGAAACCTACACTGCTCTTTCAGGATGTGTGCTGTTGTAGTAATCTAATTTTGAGGTACAAGGTACTAACTGTGTTGTGATCGTAACTAATCGTTATTCACACGGAGCAATTTGGAGCAGCAAAAGGGCGAGAGTCTCATACTGCTGAAGTCTGGAGCGAGTTTCCTTCCTGGCAGTCTCTTTGGAGTGTGTATTATTACTCACACATTTGTATGACATTATGCACTGCTGGTCTGCTGAGAATAAACCGCAGTACCTGCCAAGCGGCATGAGGACACGCTAAGCATACGTTGACCTTTGTGGTAAAATTCTCACATTAGAGAGTTTTGGTGTAAAAAGGCGTTCATGAATCGTGCATGGCACGAAGAGGGAGCCGTCAGAAGGTTTCAAAACAGATGTATTAAACAGGGTATTTTATAATCTCTCATTAAATGAATAAATAATAAATAAACAAAATTAGCATTGCAGAAGCTGGGGCCGCACGACACTTAACGACTGTAGCAACTGTCACGACAACAAACTGCAAGTTGTGATCTGGATAATTAGGTTTCCAGGGTAATCTGCCTTTCTGATTATAGGATTTATTTATAACCAAATGCAATGACTGCCTTTACAACCTCATACTGCTAGTGCGGAGTGACTGTTATCTAGTCTTTGCTCGAGAAAGCGAATTTTGCTTAGTTTTTTCAGTCACACTTTATTTTAAGGTCCAATTCCCGCCATTAACAAACCATTAACTATGACTTTTGCCTCAATAAACTCCTAATTTGCTGCTTATTAATAGTTAGTAAGGTAGTTGTTAAGTTTAGGTATTGGGTAGAATTAGGGATGTAGAATATGGTCATGCACAATATGTGCTTTATAAGTACTAATAAACAGCCAATATATCAATAATAGGCATGATAATAAGCAACTAGTTAATAGTGAGAACTGGTCCCTATACTTAAGTTACCGTTTTTTCTTTTGAAAACTTCTTTTGAGATATATATAATGTAGCATAATGTAAAACCCTGATTTGTTTTGCGATAATGTACATTACACAGAAATGAATGTGTGTGAATGTGAAATATAGAATTTAGTTTATATTAATTTATTATGCAAGAACATCCCAGCTAAAATAATATATAGTCTAAGGCTGGTTTTAGAGGGGTTTCATCCAAACCAGCTAAACACCAACTTTCCCAGACTGGAAGACCATCTTAAACCAAGTTAAAACCAGCTGAGGCTGGATTAAACAGGTCTTTTTAGCCAGGAAAATAGACTGTGGAGGGATAATGGGGACATAAACCAGCATCGCCATGCTCAGTAGGAACAACTACGTCGTTTAATTATAATTTAGTATATTTATTTGACCGCAGAATTTTGTGATTGACCAATCAAAATCAAGTATTCCGGAGCGGCGTGTAGCAGTTAAGCATAATCTCGTGTGATATAAGGCTTATTATATCAATATTAGGTGAAAATATCATCGTGCAACAAAACAAGCGGATATACTTTTTCTAGTCTGTTTGGAAGACAGGAATTGGGTTACCCTTTCATGAATGTGTGTGCGCTGTGAGGATGGGAGGAAGTGTTGTCAGGGCTCCAGTTCCGTGACCTTGGGCCAGGAGCGAGTGTAACCAGGTGAGGGCCTGGCGGGGCCCAGCCAGGCGGCTCAGTTTTCACTCAGCAAATTTCATTAATACGGGCTCCCCAAAGAGCCTTTCATCTCCACAGTCAAAAGCTCTTCCGGACTGAGTGGGCTCATTTATTGAGAAGCGGGGCTGTGCTACTTAAGGATGGTGTTCGGTTATTACTGGAACCCATTTTTCGGGTGATTAATGTGTGTGTGTGTGTCACTGTGGGAGCGAGTGACTGTATCAGAGAGCATAATTCTCGGAAATAAGTACGTATAACTGCAGTCGGTCTATGTAAGCTAATGCGCTCTGAAAGTGAAAAATCGTTCCCGCTCTGATGGGATTGTGTTTAAGTGCTATGATGCGTCTTGTGTGAGGGGACACTGTAGGTCAGGACACTCTCAAGGCTAATTGAAGGCAATGAGGCCTTGCGGCCTGAATCCAGGGTTGCCGCTTTAAAAACAAACGACACTACGTTACAGAGCTAACCGCTTACATACAGAAAGCATGCATGCCAATCAAACAGCCATGCACTGTGCTTTATCTCATTATGAGGAAACCCTCGATACATACAAATATGTAAAGTATTCCCTTCAAAGCTGTGAAAACATCCAAAGTAACAATAACATGGCACAGATTGAGCTTTCACACCCTGAGTATTAAATCATTGAAACAAATGATAGAATAACACTCCAGGCTAGGATAAATAAACATTTGATCTAGATGTCAAAGTCGCTCAAATATAAAACATTTTATGTATTCTCATAACATTCAGTGCCAAAATTTCTTCCATGGAAAGATTTTTTTTTTAATGAATATCCTGGATATTATTTTAAATAAAATGAAAGTGAATGATGACTGGGACTGTCAAGATCCAATGTAACAAAATGGCAAATGTCATAGTGCACATGACTTGCACTTCAAGTGTACTATAAGACACCTGAAGCTGGAGTTGTGTGAGAAATGGACCAAAATGTTAACTCTACTTTTGAGAAAAACTTTTCAATTAATCAGTTGTTGTAGACAACAACTGATTCATTCATTCGGGCTGATTTGGTTCTCAACTTACTGATTCAATGGTCCAGACGAAGCAGTTTTAGTCTATTCATACAGAGTTCTGGCATGAAACTCTAGATGGCGCAGTCCGATAGGTCTAACTCAGGGGTGCCCAACCCTGCTCCTGGCGATCGACTGTCCTGCAAAGTTCAGCTCCAACCCTAATCAAACACACCTGAAGCAACTAATTAGGGTCTTCAGGATCACTTAAAAATTAAAGGCAGGTGTCTTTGATTAGGGTTGGAGCTAAACTTTGCAGGACAGTCGATCGCCAGGAGC
>NW_015631022.1:1653711-1659620 GCF_001515625.1 Sinocyclocheilus rhinocerous | reverse complement strand
TGATTGGTTCTCTCCTGTATCGGTAGCCAATGAGCTCGCTGATCAACATTCAAATATATGACTAGTGCTTGCTGTAGCAGTTGCAGCTTGCTTCAGAAACCCTCCACCTTCCCCAGCTTCACCTGTATAGATCTGCTATGAGGTGATTCATGTATGCTATAGGGGTTATTCATATGTGTTATATGTACAGCAGCAGTATTTCCTACATGCTCACAGCAGCATGTTGTGGATGTATTGGCAGTAGCAAGTCTCTGTACTTGCTCTGCCACAGCAGCAGCGTAGCAGATCTATTCCGCCAAGACCAAATATATTAACATTGTCATGTACATTACCATGCCAATCCCTCCGAGAGTTGTCATGACAGAACTCACATAAAGTTATCAGTAGGCTTTCAGAAGATTTGTATGAACCACTTTGAAGACTCTTTAATGGTGATTTTGGTGATTTTAGGCTTCATTCCCTATTCATTGTAATTTAATGGACAAAACTGACCAGTAAAGTTTTAAAAAATTTCTCCTTTTGCATTCCACAGATGAGTTAAAGTCAAGTTTAAAACGACATGGTTTAAAAAAAACTTGTGTGATATAATCCTCTAAAGCAGAGCTTGTTCCCATTTTATGGATGTTCCCTCAAAAATGGTAAGGAATGCCACTCACTGAACCTTCCTGGAGCCACCAGTCTGCCAATGGAATGTTACAGCAAATCATCACACATGTGAATCATCATAAAAAAGGCGACAGTTTTGTCACCGGAGCCAATGTCAAGCATTCGGCAGCGTTTCCTTAACAACCATGTTTCAGTATCCTAGAGCCAAGGGAGATTCTTAAGGGATTGAGTTGGGTGTGATAGATTTATAGTGATAAAAAAATCCTCTTGAGATTTATGAAACTGTTTTTGTTCTAGACAATGGTTTTGTAAGAGTGCATTGGGGTAATTACATGAGGGTTGTTAAAGAACATAATGTCTGTGCAAATTAACGCAATTTACCCAAAAAAGACTTGGGAATGAAAAAAGTCACAACCATTGCAAGTTACTGAATTCGCTGTTTATTGCATGCAATCAATCACAGAAAAATGATTGATTTGAATGTCTGTTTCAAATTATGTGAATGAAAAATCTATACACTGCAAATGGAGGCTGTCTCTAAATGTCATTTAATCACATTTAATCATTCGCCAGGAACCACACTAGTCTATCAAGACCGGGCTCCCCATTCCAGACCAGCCCACAGAATTAAAGCAGCTTTGGGGGGCCATGTTAGGATTAAAGTCCTTGTTCCAGGAATCTCTGCGTTAATGAATGTCATAATTAGAATCAGAGAGCCTTTGCTCAGTGAGGTTCACAGTCCCAGGCATTACACCATGTAATTTGACTTGTTTATCCCGAGGACGCCTGGCAGCTGCCCATAGTGGCTTCCACTGCAGTGAGTCAACGGAGCGGGACGCCTTCTTCCTTTGTGACCGTTGCTGTTGTGACATCACAACAACTCATTCTGCTTTCTCCTCCTCATTTCGGCCTCTGTTCACAGGAGAAAACGGGACAAAGGATGGGATGGGATGGGATGGGATCTCCAAGCAACCCTAAACCAGGCTTATCTGTGATGTCCCCTAATGAATCCAGGCCGGAAATAAGCAGGACTAAAGGGATAGTTTACTTTCAGAATGAAAATTCTGATAATTTACTCTCCCCATGTCATCCAAGATGTTCATGTCTTTCTTTCTTCAGTCGAAAACAAATAAGGCTTTTGAGGAAAACATTCCATATAATGGACTTCAATGGTGGCCAACGCGTTGAAGGTCCAAATTGCAGTTTCAATGCAGCTTCAAAGGACTCTACACAATCCCAGCCGAGGAATAAGGGTCTTATCAAGTGAAACGATCATCAACGTCATTTTCTACGAAAAATACAAATTTATATACTTTTTAACCACAAATGCTCATCTTGCACCTTCAACCTGTTGGCAACCATTGAAGTCCATTATATGGAGAAAATTCCTGGAATGTTTTCTTCAAAAAACTATTTTCTTGTAACTGAAGAAAGACATAAACATCTGAGATGGCATGGGGGTGAGTAAATTATCAGGAAATGTTCAGTCTGGAAGTGAACTTCTCCTTTAAATAATCCAGGATTAGAAATGTTCGTCTGACTTCCAAGGGAGGCCCCAAACCACAGGTCTGTCTACTGCTCCGTTGACACATCGTAAAAAAACAGCGTCTGCGCGGCCGCCACAACTCTCTCCCATCACATGAAAAAGTGGGCCAGTCTGGAAGCGAATCAGATGCATGTGCATTAGCGGCCTCACAGGCGCCTTGATTAGGCTTCGTTAAAAGAGCGTTATAGGTGGAACATGGCCTCAATTAGCATGTTGAGAATCTTGGGGGTTAATTGTCGGGGCCAGAGGAAATGGCGAAAACTTTAGCGGCCACGCATCGCGATAAGAGTCTCAGATCGTAGTACATACACAAATGGCTCACGGCTTGCGCTAATCACCCGCAATTACGAAGCCTTACAGAAACAAACGCATGAAGCCTAATGAGACATTGAGATTTGTTTCTGTACAGATAGAAGAAGTCGGCCGAACCACATGAAGAAAAACACTTTGCCGGTCAGGGTCAGCGGTGATTACTGAGCCTGCGGCCTAGAGATGTACCCTCTCCATGGACCATTAAAGCCACATGGACTGTGCTCTCCAGGCTCCTTACATTTCTGTGAAGCACACACACATTCACCAACATGACAGTGCCCAGACACCTTTCATAAAACAGTATGACCATATGAGGGAGTGACGCCTGCAGCACCTTGTGCGTGGCGGCTTTCAGGCCTACAAAAGGACCTTTAATCAGTCTCACATGCTTTTAAATGGGAAGCGTTGATGCGTCGCTTGGAAAAAATGGGAGAAATGCAAAATATGCTCTCTGAGGTCATCATGTACGCACCAGATGACTGCAAATCCCTCACATCAAGTCCATCCCTGGCTTGGATAAAGGAGTAGAGAGTTAACGGACATTAAGATTTACCTCCTTGTTTGTCTCACATTGTAAATATGTAGGTGGATCGGTCTAGTGACACATATGATGTTCAGTCAAAGGACACCCAATCAACAGAGCAGGCCCAGTAAACTCCCCAATGTCTCCTCAACCAACAGCTAATCAACATTAGGACACACCTAATAAAAGCCTGACATACGTACTCCTCATGGTGGGGAGGGACTTAAGAGAGAGATAAGATCAACGTGGCTGTAATCTGTGACATATACTACAACTTTTCTTCATTCACAAGTCGTCACTCTTGTTTTGCTTACTTACTTTCTTTCATTTGGCCTTGAGAAGTTAATAAGAAATGAAATTATATTATGAAAATTGATCACAGTAGATATACACTACCATTCAAAAATTCCGGTCAGTAAGATTTTTTAAATGTTTTTGAAAGTCTTATGCTGACCAAGGCTGCATTTATTTGATCAAAATTAATATTGTAAAATATTATTACAATTTAAAATATATTATTTAAAATATTTAAGTAGTATTATACATGGAAATAAATATTAAATAAATAAGTGATTTCCTGATTTTTTTCACATTTTTAAAGAATTTGAAGCTTATTTTCCCTTTCCCGTAACATGTCCAGCTTTAAATTTGGACTACAAAATGTAGCAAAAAGAATTTTAAATAACTTACATACATTTGCATAAATTAATTAATTATTAAATGCCTCTCTCAGTTGACCTTCAGTGTAAGTCACATGACGACTGCTCATCCAATCACCCGGACTCCTCAAAACAGAAAGTGTCAAATCTGTGGCAGAGAGCTCACAGCCAGATACTTTTCTGTGGTTTACAGCAGAACGAAAAAGACTTCAACTTTTATTTTCTTTGGTTTATAGCATTGCAACACTGTCATCAAGACCCTGGGAATTAGGGATCTCAGTTTTCACTTCACATTACCCCTTCTTCTCCATGATTAATAAGTGCAAGTAAATATATTTTTTCTGAAATTGAGAAAACAGATAGAGGGAAAGTAATGTGGTTGAGTGTGCCCAAGTCAAACAAGACACATGTTGTTCTAAAATCATCTCCCTTTGGTTACCCCAAAAACCCCTCGCCCCAGCACACCCTTTGGGTGCAAAAGAATCGTCCACAACCTCATCTTTAACGTGTGTTTGTGTTTTTCCCATGTAAGATGAAGCCATTTTTTTGCTCTTTGTAAGTAAGACAAAGTTTATTGGACGTGGCGCTGGCGCTGATCACATTGTGTCGTGTTACACATTCATCTCAACCTCCAGCTCCTTGAGGAAACCACTGTCATCATTTCTCAATGCTGCACGCTTGCTCAGACGTCTTTGTAAGAAACACAATCTTCTTTTCCTTTTCAGTGGGAAAAGGCTACTTCAGCACAGCCTCTATTTATTTTTATTTAGTTTGTGTGTTTCTTTTTCAGGTTGTTTGTATATCGCTTCAAGCCACTGTTGATAAAGATTCCCAAGGCTAATAGGGACCCAGGCTTTTCTGGCCCTGTTATTTTCATCTTGGAAAGCACAGTTAGCCGCTTCTGCGACACATGGCATAATGATCTACGTCTGATTACAGACTCTCTTGGGGCACGTGGCTGTCACCCCATAGTGCGTCTTGCATTGTTTGTGCGCCAAGTGTGTAGGAAAGCAGTGAATCACATACGACCCTCCAGAGTCCTGATCATAGGAAGAAAAATCTTGTTTTGTTTTTCTAGGCAACATCTGCATTGTGTTGAAGGTCACTAGAGAAGGCTGGGTGGACAGCTCATTCTCCCACACGCCTTGGGTGTTACTTTACAGTAATTATTTGGTTATTGAAATGATATAGCTGTGTCAAAGTGTTATGTTTTTGACAAAAGCATCCTTTAAATTAAGTCAATACTTCATCACATCATATAAAATTTTAGTTTGACTAAAATGGCTTTAAATTTTAGACAAATTAAATAAAATATTCAGTCATTCTATGTATTACCTGTAAGAATACAAAGACCAAAAATGGCTTCATCCTAAAAGGCTAATGGGAAAAACATGCAAACACAAGATAAAGGGATACTTTCATGGTATGGAAAAAATTCCATCAACTGTCAACTGTTTTATTCTTTAAACAATCTTCACAAAAAAGGTAAATAAATCTTATGTGTTCAAAAGAAGAAACAAACTGATACAGGTTTGGAACAACTTGAGGGAAAGTAAATGATGACAAATCTTTCATTTTTTGGGTGAACTCTCTCTTTAAGGAAGATGATTGCTTTAGCAAAGGAATTTTAAAGTAACCAGAGGGAGATGATTCCAGAGCAACTTACAGAAAAATGCATATACTAGTGCATATACTTCATATACTAATGCATATTCTAGTGCATATACTACATATACTAGTGCATATACTACATATACTAGTGCATATACTTCATATTCTAGTGCACATACTGTACTTCATATACTAGTGCATATACTTCATATACTAGTGCATATACTACATATACTAGTGCATATGCTACATATACTAATGCATATTCTAGTGCATATACTACATATACTAGTGCATATACTACATATACTAGTGCATATACTTCATATTCTAGTGCACATACTGTACTTCATATACTAGTGCATAGCCGAAAAACATGTTTTTACCCCCCGAATGCGATTTTTACAGGGGAACGCCCCTCGAAACGCGATAAAACTAGTTTTATTGCGCAAACCTGGCAACCCTGTTCATTAGTGACACCTGCTGTCAGAGAGTGCGTATCAATCAGTCTGCTGTTGTTTCGCGCAGATGTTTTATGTAGCAAATAAAAAAATAACACCTAAAGTTATTTATTTATTTATTTATTTATTAACAATTCTGTTTTTGTTTTAAATCCTGAAATTAATCTAAATCAAATAAAAAACAACTGCCC
>NW_015631022.1:1573411-1650941 GCF_001515625.1 Sinocyclocheilus rhinocerous | reverse complement strand
GATCGTGATTAAAATGCAGTGGTTGCCTCTAATTTCAAATGGCTAGATATTTTTGTTTAAAGCCAGTTTTTTTGTTATAAAGCAAATAGCCAATAAATACATTTGCTTAAAAATCAGTATCAGTATCAGAATCCAATTTGCTAGTAAAAAGAAAAGAAAATCTGAATTCTGAATCCGCTATGACCGGCGCATCACTAATTAAAATACTAAGTAAAAGGCCTCAAATTTGAAGTACAATCTGGGATGTCTTTTTCTATCAATTCTTCAATAGGTAGATCTTGTCTTTCATAAAGGCAGAGGTCAGGGATCTTGGGCCTAAAAAGGTTGGTGACCATATAATGCCTCACTGCTCTTTTTTGTTACAATACCTCTCTCTTCATTGTTTATATCTATATTTGTCTATTTCTAGTTTGCCAATCGTTGTGTGCTGCTAAACTGTTTTTCGTTGTTGTTGTTTTTTTTTTTTTAAATAATGACAATAAAGATCTATTCTGTTTTATTCTATATTCACAACGTGACTTATACATTCTGACTAGGACATAACTTAAGTCAGGTTCACTCGTGCAATTGCATCATTTTGTGCAGAAATATACAGATACAATAATATTATGTTTATGTTGTTCATATATTTGTCGAATCTTATATTTTCGTTAACAATACATTATAGTTTACTTAATAATTGTCATAAAATATGTTTTTTGTTTAGTCTTAGTAAACAGCAATTCTAAAAATACTCTGCTAATGAACATTTTTGTGAGTAAAGGTGTGGTCAGATTTACGTTTTTTTTGGGCAAATTTTCGCTGACAAAATAATTTCATTTTAATAGGAATCCACATAATTTTCCCCACAAAAACAACTGGTTCGGTTGGTCATACCAACTCACCACAAAAGTGACATCTCTGTGAGTTATGATTCATAAATCGCTACACTATTGACAACAGACAATGGACCTTTTTCCGAAGATTTTTCGCATTTTAACAATGGTTTGTAGGGGATGTTTTAATTTACAACCCTCCCCAATTTATAAACTATTTCCATGATACAATATACAGCCTAAGATCATAAGTGGTGGCACAATTCAACACAGATGCACCCTGGACTTCCCCTCTATGCTGTTTTATTTTCATAGACAAGTACCTGTCCAGCTATGAGTAAACATAACAACTCATCTCATACACACCCACTGAGAAGCGTCATCCAAACCTGTGCCAGAAACAACACAAAGCAAACCGCACTTACAAACACATACAACGGCAATCTAAGATGAACTCCTTCTGGGGCCCAGTTTATGTTGGCGTGCCGAGTTAAACAGAGCCAACAGAGACAAAGCAGGGGGAGAGAAACGACATAATGTAACAATTTATCCGTGCATATTTCCCAGATTTGATGTCCAAAGACTCTATTGCAGAGTTCCCAAGCATGCTGTATAGATAGCAATGAAGCATGCATATTCAGCTAGCGGCTTGTCTAAGTGTGCGTTTTGGGTGCGTAATGACCAACCGCTCGGCGTTCGAGTTCAGCCAAGTACCTCCTCGCAATGCGGTGGCCAGAATGACTAATGGAGGTTTGAATATCTGAACTCGCTTTGTGGAGTCGCACAGGAAGATAAAAGAGAACAACAACAACGAGAAAGTTGAGGAGAAGCGTCTGTTTTCACTTAGGTCCTCCGCGCGCCACAAACCTTCCCATTGTTGCCTGAAGGAGGCTGGCTGCGAGCGTGGCCTCGGATCATAAAAAGAAGCTGTAATTAGCTAAGTGACAATTGAGTCCGTAATAAAAGAAGGACAGCCTGGAAGTGAACCCGAACTGTTAGCTTTCTTTCACTCTCATAAACTGACCAGAGCGTTTTGTTTAGCGTGCCGCTCTCACTGTAAACCGGCCTCGGAGCGCGTGTGTGTGTGTGTGTGGGTGAGCTGGCAAGCCAGTTCTGGATGGCCGGGTCGGTGACTAACTTCCCCTGAATCGCCTGATCTCTCTACTCAGTTGGCACATCTGGCATGCTGACTGTGCCGCTTTGTGCCAACTCAGGCATGTCAAAAAAAGCTCTGACATTTGACCAGAGCGTTTTCGTTGGAATTTCAAGCATCTGGACATCCACAAGACAAGTGCTTCTATGCGAGAGTCAAGCACAGAAGCTAGACTTGACTCGCTGTTGATTCAGATGTTCTTGTAAATACAGCAGTGCGGTGCAAAAGTGCTGGCCTGTCAGAATGCTTTCCTTGCCTTTTGTGAAGGGCAAAACAGCACCGCTGCCAGCCAGGATGAGCTCCGCTGCTCTAATGGTGCTTTGTTTGTTGTTTTACTTACCCTGGCTTTTCCGAGATGCACACTTCTGTAGGAAAACATTCCTCGGACTCGTTTTTTTGCTTTGTTCACACTTGCAAAAATAAACAACACAGTTAATACTTCCAGTAACAAGGGTATCAAGATGGGTTCAACAGTTTAACGACCAAGAGGAAACTCTAAACCTAAATAAAACCGTGACGTCTAATGTATACAATTACTCTAATGCCTCGAAATGCACTGATACACGATACCAGTTTTAACATTGGCTTAAAATGTCTGATTTCAAAGTTAGGATTCATCCTGTTCAATCTTGTCTATACTCAAGAACACTAAGGCCCCGTTCACACGGAGACGGGTTTAGCTGTATACGCATACATTTTTTATCGTATAGGCGTTTCGTCCACACGGATCCGGCATTTTGGGAGAGTGAAACCGATATTTTTTTAAACCGGGTCCCAGAGTGGATAAATCTGAAAACGCCGCCCTTGCATTTTCGTGTGGACAGCGAATCCATATATTTTCTGAAACAATGACGTCATCAGCCCACGTCTCGCCGCTAGTCAGACACCGCTACGTCACGTAACAGCAACAAAAACATGAACAAACACTGAACGATTGTCTTTTTATTAACTAACATTAACACTTATTAATAAATGTATTGTTCCATGTTCGTTTGTATACCGCGCGCAAAGTTTACGTGCATAGTCCAAGTCTTCTTCTCCATTTTTAGTGTATCTCTGTGGCAGAATTACAGTGCCACATACAGATCTGGCATGTATACTACATCGTTTTGTGTCGGTTTTGTGGTTTCGTGTGGACGCAGATATTTCTTGAGACGAGGGAAAAAAAAAGATCGGATAGGGAAAGCTCTAGCTTTGTGTTGACGTAGCCTAAATCGCCATATATATGTAAAATTAATATACACTATTTTTATCTTTTAGCAGCAAGGATGCATCAAAGTTATCCAAAGTGATATTAAGTCACTTGCATTGTTACATAAACATTCTGTTTCAAATAAATGCTGCTCTTTGAACTTCTATTCATCAAAGAATCCTGAAACAATTGCATCACAGTTTACACAAAAATATTAAGCAGCACAACCATTTTCAACATTGATAATAATAAGAAATGTTTCTTGAGTAGCAAATCAGCATATTAAAATGTTTTCTGAAGGATCATGTGACACTGAAGACTATAGTAAAGATGCTGAAAATTCAGCTTTGCACACAGAAATAAATTACATTTTACAACATATTTACAAATTTATTTCAAATTGTAATTTCACAATATTAATGTTTTGTTAATGTTAATTTTACTGTATTTTTAATCAAATAAGTGCAGCCTTGGTGAGCATAGACCTCTGTCTACAAAAAAAATAAAATAATAAAATACATAAATACACTTACATTTACATCATATTATAAATATAATATAGTTTATAATAGATAATATTTTATTAAGCTTTTAAAAATGAAAAATTATTATTATTATTATTATTATTATTATTATTAAAGAAGGTTCTTTTGTTTACTGAATTTTCACTGAAATACACAATTTTGTTAACTTTTTTTCTTCTTTTGTTACCAGTACACACACACACACACACACACAAATCATGTAGCTCTAACCCTGGGCTTTTAATAAGTGGTGTAGCATTAGTGATCTTTACCAAACAGATTAAATCTACACAGTGAAAGTGTGCTGGTTTGTGTCTGGGTGATGTTAATGGGACTATAGCGATGATAGAGCGGCAGCTCTTTCATTTTTCAAACTCAGGAAGAGGCTAAAGGTTCATTTGGAGGCTGTGCTGCTAAAGAAGGAAACTCAGAGTAAATGGTCACTGCAGTGCATTCGTTCTTGCTCTTTCAAACATGTACAAGCAGTTCTGCCCATTTAAATCCAATTACCTTCTCAACCAGTTGTCATGGGAACCACCTGTGATAAACACCCCAGCAACATAATGGCCCCAAACTATTTCCCAAATTATAGGCGCCCTCAATCAACACAACGAATTAGGCCTTTTCCCCTCTCTCTGCTTCTGTAGAGCGGGATACTCTATCTGAGCGCTCTTTTTCCTGAGACACATCTTGGCTGAGTCCAGAGTGCAGATCATTGTAAAAACTCGAACCAAGTACCAATGCACGCATTTCACATTTTGCATGTTAGCAATTACAGGTGATGTACACTAAAATCCAGATTGCATGTTTGAACAGAATTTCTTCCTTTGCTGTTTCCAAAAGAGCCACAAAATACCTTTAAAGCAGCATGCAATAGAAATTGGCTTGCAGCTATTATTTTATCAAGTCAACATGAAAAGACATTAGCAATTCATTTTACTTCTATTATTTGGAATATTTTATTGTGAAAAATATTTAAAATAAAATAAATTAAATTAAATTAAGAATACCATTTTATTTTATTTTATTTTATTTTATTTTATTTTATTTTTGATTTTAAACAGAATGTCTTCCTTTGCTGTTTCCAAAAGAGTCACAAAATACCTTTAAAGCAGCATGCAATAGAAATTGGCTTGCAGCTATTATTTTATCACGTCAACATGAAAAGACATTAGCAATTCATTTTACTTCTATTATTTGGAATATTTTATTGTGAAAAAATATTTAAAATAAAATAAATTAAATTAAATTAAGAATACCATTTTTATTTTGTTTTATTTATTTTATTTTATTTTATTTTATTTTAGCCTTGAGTTGGATTAGAAAGTTGCAGTTCAACCATTCCAGAATGGAGACAGTAGTTGGTAGGTTGAAAAAATTAGATGGCTTAAATCAATGAAATATACATAAAAAGAACAGTAACATTAAAAAGTAAAAATGGTCAAAAAAGTGATTTCATGTTTAGTCTCTAAGCATTTGTGATGTTACTGAGCTTTTAAATCCATCATCTTTACACAAATTTCCCTGCAGGTTTCCTCTTACTTTTATCAACAGACTTGTGAGACATTTTATCAACATCATTTACGCAGGGCAACATGAAATCAATAACGAAATAGTGATAATTAATCCTGCCTCTAGCTAAGCTGATTAATAGAGTCACAAGGAATCAATATCAGATAACTCAGTGGAGCTAGAATAGCAAATGCGAAGAAGTCCGAAAATCTTTAAACATGAATACCGCAGTACAAAACCACTTTTTTGTAGATTTATCTTATCATACTTAATATTGAAAACATCTGGCACTGCTATTACGACACAGCACAGACCGTTAAGTTAATTTTTAACAATCAGGCCTTACTAAAACAAAATAAATCAATAGTTTACTCTGCATTACAGACTGACCCGAGATTCTCTCTGGTGGGTCTGTGGAGGCGTGCGTGAGAGCTCTACATCAACAGCACAAGACGCTGGCAGAATCACCGTCCAACAGTCACAGCAGTGCAGCTTTCGGAACACTGGGTGGCTCTGCGGGCCCCACAGCATGCAGGAGATTTATTAACGCTACAGACCTACCCCATCTCCCCCATAAATACAGCAACTGTGTTCCCACAGGCCACCATTTCTCTGAGTCAACCTGTCGTCCAGATCCACCTGATCTCAAGCGTCTGAATAAGGCACAAACAGCGTCCAGGGAGAGGATTTGATTCCACAACATGCTGTGAAAGTGGGAAATGCATGACAAGGCTATAAATCAACATCCTTCGGTGAAAACCATGACTTTTTTAAATCTCGGATTCAGCCATGCAAACCACGGTTGCACAACTGCACACATACTACCATACGGCCCTCACGGATCGTACTTTTATAAACCGCAGAGGAAACGAAACAAACATATTTCACATAATCTCGTGCCAACAAAATGTGAAAAAGAGGCCTTAAGTGTATCTAAATTTACTAACTACTCATTCCCCCTATCGTGCATATTTTCCTTTATTTGGATGCTAAATTGCTTACACATGTAATGGGACATTTCGGTGCACACAACATACATAAAACCTCTTGTCCAATAATATATATAGCCAGCATTTTAGATTTTGCCTACAGCTGCAAACTATGCATTGTGGTGTAGCAGAGAATCTGGCTGCTGACTGAACCTGAACATCTGCATACAGAAGATATTCATGCACACATCTTTCAATAGTTCAGAAAAAGTTTACTTACTGGTAGCAATTTATAGGCAGGTATGCATTTAATTTAAAATTGTGCACTTTCATATTTGAACAGTTGCATGTCAGCAACAGGGCACATGTTTGACCTAAACGTAAATGCAAGCATATTTAAAACGCATTCCTGATGAAAATAAACATCCTAAGCTGGTTTGCTGGTCTGTTGGCTGGTTTTAGACAGGATTTAGACACTATTCAGCTTTGGCTGGTTAAACATTTTTTCTTTTTTTCACTGTAAATATATACACTGCCATTCAAAAGTTTGGGATCAGTAAGATTTTTAATGTTTTTTAATGGAGTCTCTTATGCTCATCAAGGCTGCATTTATTTGACCAAAAATACTGTAATATTGTGAAATATTATTGCAATTTCTACAATTTGAATATACTTTAAAATATAATTAATTTCTTTGACGCAGCGCTGCATTTTCATCAGCCATTACTCCAGTCTTCAGTGTCACAAGATCCTTCAGAAATCATTCTAATATGCTGATTTATTATCAGTGTTGAAACTGTTGTTCTGCTTAATATTTTTTGGAGCCAGTGAAACTTTTTTCTTTGATTTTTTGATGAATAAAAAGTTAAAAAGAACAGCATTTATTCAAAATAGAAATCTTTACTACCACTTTTTATCCATTTAACACATCCTTGCTGAATACAAATGTTCATTTCAAAGAAAAAAAAAATACTGACCCCAAACTTTTGAATAGTAGTGTATATTATAACACACAATTTCAATTTTGAATAAAAATTACTTTTTTTTAATTTAACAAATAATCCTGAAAAAAGTATCAAGAAATATTAAGCAGCTCAACTGTTCCCAACATTGATTATAAACCATCATATTAGAATGATTTCTGAAGGCTCGTGTGACACTGAAGACTGGAATAATGATGCTGGAAATTCAGCTTTGATCACAGGAATAAATTATATTTTAAAGTATATTAAAAAAGGAAACTGTTATTTTAAATTGCAATAATATTTCACAAAATTACATTGTTTTTCTGTATGTTTGATCAAATAAATTCAGCCACAATGGGCATAAGAATCTTCTTTAAAAATCTTACCGATCCCTAACTTTTGAACGGCACTGTATATATTCAAAACTCTTTAATGACCATCTAACTGTTTATTTCACACTTTCCATACTTGGCATTCTCTCTGTAGCAGTTTTACGAAAAACAAAGCTATGCAACTTCATTCCTTCACCAAAACAGTGTAAACAGGTTTATTTATTCATTCCTCTGTCAGCAGAAACAGAAAGTGCTGCGTGAGCAGTGACTCAAGCAGATGTCCGCTTTGGTTTCTGCCTGACCCACATGTACTTGGTTTCCTCGAGTCTGACAAGGTTAAGAAGCTACCGGCAAATGCCACTGCCTCCACCTAAGAACAGCACAGCAGGTCATTAACATTTCTCTGGTAGGAGAATATTAGCTTCCTCTGACTGATCTGCCTTTGGGGGTTAAGCTCACCCATTTCACACTACCAGGTCCAAACTGTGAATTTCAAAGTCCCTTAGTGTACATCAATCAGCTCACAACCCTGGGAAGCAGCACAATTCAAGAAAAAAAGTTAAGTCTTCGAGCTTTCTGTATATAGTTGTGTTTCTGTCAGGGCTCCAACGTCTTTGTAGCTTGTATTTATCTAAATATGTCTTTGGAGTAAATCACAAAGCTGTCTAGCTTTTTGAAACCGGCTGAGCGCAGCCCTATTTTGGAAGACGCTTGGCTGGATTCAGAGAGGGTTCATTCCTCTGAAAACAATCAGTAGGCCTCTTCTGAAAGCCCTGAGCCAGAGCTCTATGGTTTATGTGCTTGGGGCATGTTGAATTATTAGCCAGCTATTGTGGGTAGACAAACACTGCATCGCTTTACACAGCGATATAATGACAGAGTTACAGTATTATCCCTTATTACTTGATAACCACCATTTATACGGCAGCAGAGCAACAACTGCTTGTTTTTATTATAGCTTTTCGGGACCCAAATATTTCAAGGAGTAGTTCACCCAAATATGAACATTCTGTCATTATTTATACACCCTCATGTCAGTCCCGGCCAGTCATTATAATGAAAGCGAATTAGGACTGAGACTGTCAAGCACTGTAAAAGTAGTTCATATGAATCATGCACTATATTCCCAGTCTTCTGAAGACATACAATGGTTATGTGAGAGGAACAGACTGGAAATCCACCCTAGCTAGCTCTCTATGAGCATTCATGAGACTTCTTGAGAGAGGTAGTGATTTGTGAACATTTAATTGACATCTTTTCATCCTACAGCAAAAAAAATATATTTTCAAATGTATTTTTAAATATATTTCAAAATATACAAAAAATGGTAAAAAAAAAAGGCTAAAATGTTTCAAAAAATATTTACGTACATGTATGTTCTACTAATATATTTTTTGTATATTTTAAAAAATGTATTTTAATGTATGCATATATTTTTAAAGCATTTCAAAATATATTTTGCCCTCCATATATTTCAGTCTAAGAAAATGCATTCACATATGTGACATTTGAAGAAAAAAAATATTTGTTGTTAATAACAAGTTTAAACATAAAACATTTTAATTTTAATAAAGCATTATATTATATATACATATATTTCAAATATATTTTGGTTATCAAAAATTTATATTTTTTGCCATATAGGTTTAGTCACTAAGTTTAAATTAGTCAGAATTGTCAACAAATTAATTTTGGGTCTCAGCAATTAACAGCCCACTGGATTGAAAAATATTTTAGTGGATATCCACTTAACTTTCGATTGTTTTTTCACACAAAGCTGACTTTAGCAAAGTTTGAACAAAGCGCAACTATTGTATGAACCACATTTATGGTATTTTTATGCTGTTTTGGGGACTTTTATGGTATGCAAGCTCTAGTCCACATTCTTTTTAAAAGCACGACCCGCATATTCTTCCAAATTTTTCCTTTTGTCATCAACAAAACAAAGAAAATCACACAGGTTTGGAACAATATTCCAAGGTGAAGCTGCAATAAGGGTTAATAAGTCATTAACCAATCGCTTAACTGTGCCATAAGAAGTCATTACAAGACTTTAAAAGCACAGTGCACTCTGTAAAAACAGCAATCGTTTTGAAGCACGTTATGGAGAGCTCATTAAGGGAACCAATGAGCTAAATGGCTTCAGAGAGTCTGCAGACTTCTGGAGTCATGTTTGAGATCCAGGCAGGAGCTGAGAGATGGTTTGTGTTTGCAAGGCTGAGAGAGCCAGACCCCCTGCCCATCTGTCGAGCTGAACTCCACCGCTTCAGGCCAACAGGAGCGGGGCAGAGCACGAGGGGAGAAAACTCAATGTGTGGGAGAGCGATTTGTTTCTGTTAAACAAAAGAAAACAAACGTTTGGAAGGAAAATAAACTTGTCATGGATAGAACGAGAGAAACAAAAGATGTCCTTTGTGATGGCAAACAAATACGTGCTCTCAGAGGGAAGAAAAGTCCAGCCTCGGCACCCAAACTCGAGATTTGATCAATCTGTGTATTTATGAAAGGCCATCGCCGCTGTCCAGTGGTCATTTCATGCCAACCAACTGCCAGGATAATTGCACCCAGAAGATTAAAGAGAGAAAATTTAAAATTGGCTGAGGGGAAGGGGACATAAGACAAGATGATGCATTCTGCTTTCCTATTCCTCTTAATGCACCAATCACATGCAACCTGAGCTCGGGTTAATGCAGGGAGTGGCTGGGTCTCATGGGTATCGCTGACCGAAATATCCTACACTACCAGCGCAGGGGCCCGTCTCCGAACAGGAACTGAAGTTAATATAAGGTCTCATTTAGCTGCACCGTTAATAAATAGGAGCAGGCATGTTCAAGGCTGCTTTCCAATTCGTCATTCGCTTTTCATTATTTCGGTTTCACCGGCTAGACGGAAAGATCCAGCCTTCTAAGAACAGGGCAAGGGTGGAAGAACTTCTAGAAGCCTGACCGATCCCATGGATAAAGTGTGTAAGTGTGCTCGCACTGAGTATGAGGTGCATTTCTGAGCCCAAACAGTGAAATCTGTAACTCTTCTGACACGATCTGTGAAATCGTGCTCTTTACCTTTCCTTGACCCCTGTCAGTGTTTCCAGTCCTAACCCTTCCTGTGTGCGACACACTCGGCTTGCTTTCCCCAGCTGGCCGCGCTTGAGGTTTTTAATGGGAAGGTTACGGGTGAGGCCGTTCATATCGCACTAACGTCAACCAGCGTAACGAACCCTGACAAGGAAAGGTTACAAACCCTGCCATAAACCGCTCCCGCCCTGGACAATCTTCATTAGGCGTACTCCGGTTTACATTTAGAAAATGTTAAAACGAGATGGAACAAATAAACTGTACTTTAAATTTGCTGTTGGAAAAGAGAAGAAGAGACGTTTATAGTAAACATTCGTACTTCTACCTCAGCCTGCTCATTCTCTCCCTGTAATAGACAAATATCAAAATCTAGACAAGTATCAAATATATATTTATAATAGATAAATATCAAATACACTAAGTGCAAATAGCCCAACTTGTTGGCAGAGGCTATTTACACTAGCTCCACCCACCCATGTCTGGTTGGCGTAGACAACATTACAAAAGACGTGTGTTGTACGAAAGGCTCAGTGGCGTCAGCCCTAAAGTGCATGGTGTTATTTTTATCGGGTAGGTGTAGGGAGGGCTTTATTGTCCCAATATAAGGTGGCATCCATTTAGTAATTTTAAGAAATATGACAATTTACTCTCAATATTTTATTACCGCATGTTGTTTTATAATGGACTATAATAAAGAGGGCCAAATATCTGCCATTTTTTGCACTTAAGTATAAACAGCATCTACTATTTACACTTATTGCAAAGAAAATGCTGCTATTTTTACATAGTGTAAACAGCATCCTTGCTATTTGCACTTAGTATAAATAGCATCTAACGCTGCCTCTGCCTTCATGAAATTAGGGATGCACAATCACAATCTACTTTCTAATACATATTATAACAGCCAAATAGCGACCGTTTTTTTTAAATCGATTTTTCATGTGGTACATTATAATGTGATGCCTACATTCACTTGCAGCATTTATTAATTTGAGATTTTTAGAATTTATCATTATGAAATTATATCAGAAAATTATTATCGGGTTATCGGTATCAGTATCGGTTATCCATATCGGCTTGAAATCGGGACTGTCATTTCCAATTCTAGTCTATATAATGGCATTAATATCAAGCTAGAAAAGCATGTTTTATGAGTTTCTGGCTATAAAAAAGATTTGCAGTCCTGACTTCTGTGACCAACCATGTGTCATACAGTATATTCGTGCAATGCAATAGTAGTAGTTTGTAAATGACGAGCTCATGTCTAGAAATCTTTCAAACCGAGGAAACTATTATATAAAAAGCTTCAAATGCCAGTCAATCTAATCTCTGTTGCTTCATGGAAACATTTCAGAAACACAAAGCTGCTCACAGAACTTAATGGTGGTCTAGAGTGACTCCTGTGTCACAATCAGCTTCAAATAAACACTTGTAAAGCTTAACTTGTAAACCTTTGCTCCGGCACAGACCAGACCTGATCGCGCTAGTTATATTGACGACTGTAAATTCATAAATGAAGTATCCCCCGACTGCTAAGCCAAAAAATGTCCCTGATTCAAAGCAGAGCAGGAAAATATTCAGAATATAAGAATGTAATTTATCCAAGGAAAATATTCCCTCCAGCACACCTTCTCCTCTCCATCAAGAGCACGGGGAGAGGTCGTGTCACATTAAGCTTGGCCCGGATTCCCGGTCCGTCTAAGAGAATCACATCTGGATGGGCTGAAGGAATAACACCCAGAACATGCCTGCACTGACAGCGTCCTTTAAACAGCGTTTGGGAAAGTCAAATATTTAAGCAAGATCCTTTCCAGTACAATGATCAAAATTAAAACAGTGGGAAGTTTGACCGCAAGCTTTTCCAGGCACGGATATCAAAGGGAAGCGATGACTTACAGTCGGCCCAGCTTGGGTGTGGATTGGAACAGCAGCTCCGGCAGGACCTGCAGCCGGTTCCGGTTCAGGCGGCTGTGAGGAAGAGAGGACAAGGGAAGGGCAAGAGTTAGTGCGGTCAAAAAATCTAGAGTCAGGAGGGAAGAAACGAAACGTAAGACACTGTGAGAACGGCCTTACGCAGAGCACAGATCAGTGGGTAGTTAGATTATCCGAGGCAGAAAGAGAGAGTGAAAACCAGGAAAACAAAGATGGAAAGGTTGCTTGACTTGCAGAGCGACACGCAGGCATCTGAATACCTAGATGGATGAGACAACAAGGCAAACACAAACGACACACAGACAGACCAATCCGTCTTTCTGATTAAAGCAACAAGCCGTTGTTATCAGGATCAGCAGCATCACGACTGGCCAATAGCTACATCCTGGGGTCAGGAGTCACAGCTGTGCTTGGGCTGAAGGGAAATAAATGTACTTCCTCTGAAGATGGCCTAGGTTATCTCCAGCAGTACTCTTTAAAGGCTATTATCACTCACATGAGCCTGGCCAGACTGACTGTGGGCTTTGGCAGGATGACCCTTATCACGGGAGTGTGGGTTTTGATGATAGGATGCAGGGTCACGGAGCAAACCAAAGGTATGTGGAGGAGGAACATCACTAGCGTTTTGTTTTGGGGACCTACAGCGTTAATAACTCAGTTCCTTGCTGTAGCCTTCAAGTAGACTCATTCTTGAAGAAAAAAGTTGGTTTTCTCTTGCTAAAGCCTCAACTCCATACTTGAGCCTGCTTGACAACATCTTGTAATATCAAAAATACTATATAGAAATCTTGCAACAGACCTTAGTCAGGACAGTCCCATATTTCATTTTTGCCAGGAATGACAAAGCTATGAGGGATTAAATTACAGTTAATTCAATTTATTGAACTGCTGTTTAACAACATACAGATGACTGATGAAACGTCCTTATAAAAACTCCTTTGGTAGAAAAACTCCATAAAACAGTAGTGAATTGTGAAAATTACATGATTTAATTAAAACTCACAGCCTCGTTTTCATTCGCGTTAAATTCAGTATGAAAGTGAAAAAAAGTGACGTGACATGTGGCCAAGTATGGTGACCCGTACTTGGAATTAGTGCTCTGCATTTAACCCATCCAAAGTGCACACACACAGCAGTGAACCCACACACACCGTGAACACACACCCGGAGCAGTGGGCAGCCATTTATGCTGCGGCGCCCGGGGAGCAGTTGGGGGTTCGGTGCCTTGCTCAAGGGCACCTCAGTCGTGGTATTGAAGGTGGGAGAGAGCGCTGTACATTCACTCCCCCCACCTACAATCCCTGCCGGTACGAGACTCGAACCCGCAACCTTTGGGTTACGAGTCCGACTCTCTAACCATTAGGCCACGACTTCCCACGATATGGCATCTAACCTGATTAAGGTCTATTGTGCTATGCACATCTGTGCGTCAATGACTAGAATTATATCAGTTTATTAAAAAATACATTAAAACTGTTATTCACAAATACAATGACTTTAACATACCTGTTCTAAGATAAGCATGTCTTAATTTTCTGAATTTGACACTAAAATCTGCTGCTGAAAATGCACAGGAATAAAATATTTTTTATTAGAATGTTAAAATATATTAAAATAGAAAGTGGTTATTTTAAATGGTAATGATATTTAACAATATTAATGTTTTTAGAGTAATTAAATGTAATCCTTTCTTAAATTATATAAAATTGTTTTTACACCATAAATAAAAATCAAGATATAAATATTATATGAAATAAAACAAAGTGCTTGCTTAAGAGCATAGTTCTAAAACCTCAACATGTTTTAAAGTAGATTTTTAAACGGTTTTTTTTGTTTGTTTTTTTTAGGTAAACTTTAGTATAGGGACCAACTCTCACTATTAACTAGTTGCTTATTAGCATGCATATTACTAGTGTATTGGCTATTTATTAGTACTTATAAAGCACATTTTCTGCATGACCATATCCTACATCCCTAATCCTACCCAATACCTGTACTTAACAACTACCTTACTAAGCAGTAATTTGGATTTTATTGCGGCAAAAGTCGTAGTTAATAAATAGCGAGAATTGGACCTTAAAATAAAGTGTGACTGATTTTTCTTTATCGTAGACACTCTTATTTGTCATTGACCTCGGTTCAGATGCTTTGATGTCAGGGTTTGAGGGATCAAGGGGAGGAGTTACCTCAAATTTGACCCCTTTGATTGTTGAACCATGGTTTATAATCTATTTTTAAGCACTATGTTAGTCACAATGTGTAGCATGAAAACATTTCTGTTCTTTCGGTTTCTGTATCATTAATTAGAGCACTTACTGTCATAATGTGGTCAAGCTATTTATGTGTCTGCTGGGTTACAACAACAACAAAAAGTCACACTCGGGTGTCAGATGGAGGGAATGCAAGTGGACGCACTCGCCGTCGAGAGCGGGTCATTGAGTTAAACGCTGTGAAATTCCAAATACGAGTGACACAATGAGGAATGTAGATCTTAAGACCCAGATAAACCAGCCCCACAAAACCACCACAGAGACAGATTCTTCAGCGGCGGTAAACAGACTGATAAACTTCGGTTCTCTGCATGACGGCTGCTGATTTTGATGTACTGTACATTCGTCACTAACGTGCGGCGGCAGCTGCCAACGGATTCGGTTAAACACAGACAGAACCGTGCATTAAGGAAAGATGAATGGGCGAAAACCTTCTCCAGAGTGCTCAGGACCTCAGACTGGAACTAAGGTTTACCTTCCAACAAGACAATGACCCTAAGCACACAGCTAAAATAACGAAGGAGTGGCTTCACAACAACTCTGTTACTGTTCTTGAATGGCCCAGCCAGATCCCTGACTTAAACCCAATTGAGCATCTCTGGAGAGACCTAAAAATGGCTTTCCACCAACGTTTACCATCCAACCTGACAGAACTGGAGTGGATCTGCAAGAGGGAATGGCAGAGGATCCCCAAATCCATGTGTGAAAAACTTGTTGCATCTTTCCCAAAAAGACTCATGGCTGTATTAGATCAAATGGGTGCTTCTACTAAATACTGAGCATTTTTCAGTTTTTCTTTTTTAATAAATTTGCAAAAATGTCAACAATTCTGTGTTTTTCTGTCAATATGGGGTGCTGTGTGTACATTAATGAGGAAAAAAAATTAACTTAAATGATTTTAGCAAATGGCTGCAATATAACAAAGAGTGAAAAATTTAAGGGGGTCTGAATACTTTCCGTACCCACTGTACATTCGTCACTAACGTGCGGCGGCAGCTGCCAACGGATTCGGTTAAACACAGACAGAACCGTGCATTAACATTTACAAGGAATGAAACGCACTGAGACATGCACACATAAACAAACTCAAGGATGCAAACCACAGTCCAGACATTCTTTGACCTTGTCCAACGGCAGTAATAGCTAGCATGTTTGGTCTGACCCAATGGTAAGTTTCACTGGGAAGTGTTAAGATTCTCACCAGAAAAGAGCAAATGGCTGCGCTCCAGATGTCAGGGGGCAAACGAGCACGTAAACCCGCTGGACTTGAAATGAAAGTTATGGAGGTCACCTTCAAATTCTCAAAGTTCCTTTCGCTTTTGTGAAGATGTTTTAGATTAAAACTGACAAGGTCAATGTGGTGCACATAAACGGCTACAAATTATTTTTGTCCAAAACACACATAGAGAAACATGCAATATGTATCAGGACAGCATGCGAGTTCAATCAGTCCTTCAATTTGATACTTACATTCTCTCAAGCTGTTTGAGATCCTGAAATGCTCCTCTTTCGATCACACTTATTTGATTGTTCTCCAGATGTCTGTGGGGGGAAAAAAGAACTTCATTATCCAATCAACTCTGGCGATTCAACTTCAACTGACATTGATTAGGTCTCTTGAATGATTGAAATGACAGTTGAAAGTGAACTAGAGGACTTTGTGACTTCGCTTTGTCACAACAGCGAATGATAAGCATGCAGGCTTTCCTCATGAAAACCAGAGCAGATTTCTCTCTGATTTTATGAAGTGTGTGGTTGCCTCAGCAGACCCTCGTTCGTGTCCAGCATGCTTGTGACGACGTACTGGAGGGTATTTTCAGAGCTCTCCTCTAGACGCTGTCATATTTCAGGGCCCTTAAAATTTTCCAGATGCATTACAAAGACAGCACATCTCCATGGCTATTTCTTGTTTATATTTGAGTCTCTTTGAATCAGGGCAAACGCGCAGTGACACGCATAGGACGCACACAGCCACAGCACCGGATAATACAAGCAATCCTCCAAAAAGAGAGACAATCCTGAAGAAAAGTGCCTGTAAAGTGGACTTCCGCTTTCTGGGGTTATGAATGATGTTTTTAAAGCAAATGTTTAGACACGCAACTGTTTTTACAGCCATAATCCATGTTTTGTCATATCATTCTGTCAGGAAGAGATGAGACACTTGGCTAAGCCAAAGGCTTTTTTATGAATGCCGCAGCTTTAAGCCAAAACACAAGCCATCCAACAGGGCAAGCCTAAATTGATTTGTTCGTAATAATTGCATTCTTCGCTGATAACTAACATATCATAGAGTCTGCATCTAACATAAATCTGAGCCTGAGTAACTATCTGGCTCATTCTTACAAATGGGGGATCAACCCCTCCGTGGTTTATGTATTCGCATTAAACGTAATCCCTTTCGATCCCGACCAGATGGGTTTTGGTGTGTGCTGAAGAATAATAACAGTTCTTTTTCTTCATTTTTCAGCATCTCTCCCTCTTTCTGTTCTTTGTCTTTCTTGTCTTTATAGAAATGTTTTGAAGTTTTGCATGGAAACATATGGGACACAGGCAAACACCTATGCTTTCACAGGGGCTGACAAGGAGAGCAGAAGACCTCTCAATTGATGAAAGGGTGAGGCAGCACACATGGTATTGCTGGAACAGTATTTGTTATACATTTATAACCAAGTGCTGGTTTATAGGAAGGTCCCAGGTCAGTGCAGACGGCACTTCCCTGAGGACTTTTGAATGGGAAAGTTTTAAGTAAGGTCAATCTTTAATTTCAACATCTAATTATTGTTTATTAATTAGGAAACAAAAATATAATAACAATAATAATAATAACATTTAACAAAACTGCTCAGTGCCAATGAATGTTTAAAAAACATTTGTCAATCAAAAGTCACTTGGTGCAACCAAAATGCAGACACATGCTGGGGGTAATATGCTGGGTTATTTCATAACCCATGTTGGGTTATGAAAAGGCAAGGTTAATTCAGGTTATGAAATGTCATGTGGTGCGACTCTCCAAAAACGTTTTAATATTTATGAATTAATAACTCTGATTGATTGATTGATTGATTGATTGCACTTCTCTGAGGGCTTTTGGGTGGGAAAGATCTTTGTTCCAAGACTATCCAAATCTTTTGTCCAAGTAATTATTGTATACTTCTTAGGAAAAATATTTTCACAAAATATAATAATGATATTAATATTAATAATAATAATAATACTGTTAATACTACTACTACTACTAATAATAATAATAGTTTGAAAAACATTTGTCATGCATTTCAAAGTCATGTGGTGCAACCAACATGCAGACTCATACAGAAAAAATAAAACATGAAGTGATTTCATAAAGGGAAACCCTGCAGAGCCTCATAATTGTATCTTAAAGTCATTTAAAAAATTCCATAATGTAAGATTATTTGTCTGTTATGACAAGGCAAGTTAAGTTCAGGTTGTAAAATGTTCTATGATGTGACTACCCAAAAACCTACATTTAAAAATAATACATTATTAATTATTAATTATAATTAATATTATTAATTATTAACGTTATTATTAAAAAATAATAAAACACAGTGCAGCTTACACTTCTCACTTCTTTTAGCATGGGAAAATTAATGTCACAGTGAAGCTAATGCGTGGGAGAGTGCATAGGTGTGATTGGACCTTCCAGAGAGATAAGAGGGTGCCGAGGCTGTTCACCGGGCCCAGGGAGAGGCAGCTTTTGGTGCATGCCATGACTGTTAATCATAAACCACCTTAAACTGCCTCGGTGCTGCCCGCCAGCCACTGCCTCGGCTTACGACTGCTCTCTTGGGCGTTTATTTTACTCCTCTTTTTTCACTTGTTTATTTTTATCTCCATTCCACTCTCTTTACGGGCTCTCGTTCAGGAAGAAAACAGCACGGAGAAATGCATGATTACAGTCATTAAGCTGAAAGAACACTTTCTCCAGAGGAGATCACCACTGTCCTGCACCTCTCCGAGCAACCGTCCGTTATTTATTTATTCTAAAGGTTCAAGTTTCTGGAATGGAATATATTGTTACATATTCTTCAAACTTAAGAACAAGTTTGAAGATTGACTGCATCTAAGGCAATGACTTCATGCGAGGTTCAGTCACAGGGTCATGTTAAATGTGTCGGATTTACTCAGCTTAAATGTCAGTTTGTTTTATTATGACTTGTGCCGTAATCCTCCCGGCTTTCAGCCTCGAACCCTTTGATGGCTTTGACTGTAAAGACAACACGGAAGAGGAGGGGAACTTGGGAGTTAAAGGAAGGATTAACTGTAAGAGCGAGAGATACAGAATGACATCTTACAACACGCGCAGGTTCTTGAGGCCAGAGAAGTCCACTTTGGTGATCCGGGTAATGTTATTCCGGTCCAGATCCCTGGAAAGAAAAAAAAGGGAGAGGGATTGAGAAAAAAGTTAAAAGCTTTTCATTTCACTTATGCTTTCAAACATGATTTTTCAAGTCTCAGCTCACAGCAGAGTCAGTAAACAGAGAATTTAAATACAGAGGCTCCCTGGCAGTGCCTCGACAGCCCCGACTCGCACCAGATGCCCGCAGGGCAATGCTGTTCAAAGCTGGCGTCTGCCAGGGAGCATTAGTGTCATGCTGTGGAATACTGAGTCTGAGAGGCCGAATGCCTCGCATTCACTGTGCTGGAGGCGACTCCCTTTCAGCATGCTGCTATTGAGCTGCCTCCACTCTAAACGTTCCCATACACACGCTCTCGTGCACGGCTCGGGGTCACGTCAGCGTACACCTGCCCTTTTCTGTTCTGCATGTACAATAACTCTATACAATGCAATTATTTTCTTAATATGTTTAACTGGGTCAAAGTCCCTTTCAAGGAAAGTCTGTTTACTCAACAGCCATGATTTGCAACGCCTCCGGGCAGTTATTCCGGGCATGCAACAATGAGTCCGATCTACTTGAATGGGGAAATCCTGAAATCTCAAAAACTGCTGGCTGTACTCACAGTTAAATACCATATTTCAAACCAGGAACAAAATGTGATGTGAACTGTGCCATAAATGTTGCTTCCTATGCTTAAATAGTGATAAAAAAGCTTATATTTCAGGCTGGTCTGGCCAATGTGGATGTGCAGTCCTAAGAACATAACTAACTGCTTCAACTGTTGACTGTAAAAAAAGATTTACGATGCATCTCCACTTCCCTCCACTATAGGAACATGAAGCCAAAACATCCCAGTATGGCCACTATCATCTCGTGCCAGTAACGTTTGGAGCCCGAAACTGCACAATAGTGATTTGTTTGGAACCCGAGTAGGCGCAGTAGTGATTCATTTAGAGCCCGAGACAACACAGTAGTGATTCATTTGGACGAGTCAGCGCAGTAGTGATTCATTTAGAGCCTGAGTCAGTGCAGTAATGATTCATTTAGAGCCCAAGTTGGCACAGTAGTGATTCACTTGGAGCCTGAATCTGCGCAGTAGTGATTAATTTGGATGAGTTGGCGCAGTAGTGATTCATTTGGAGCACAAGTCTGCACAATAGTGATTCATTTGGAGCCTGAGTCGGCACAGTAGTGATTCATTTGGAGCCTGCCTGACTCAGTGCAGTAGTGATTCATTTGGAGCCAGAGTCTGAGCAGTAGTGATTCATTTGGAGCCCATGTTGGAACCGTAGTGATTCAGTTAGAGCCCGGGTCGGCACAGTAGTTATTCATTTGGAGCACAAGTCTGCACAGTAGTGCTTCATTTGGAGCCCGAGTCGGCACAGTAGTGATTCATTTGGAGCCCAGGTCGGCGCAGTAGTAATTTATTTGGAGCCAGAATCTGAGCAGTAGTGATTCATTTGGAGCCTGTGTTGGAACAGTAGTGATTCAGTTAGAGCCCGGGTCGGCACGGTAGTGATTCATTTGGATGAGTCGGCGCAGTAGTGATTCATTTGGAGCCAGAGTCAGAGCAGTAGTGATTCATTTGGAGCCCGAGTCTGTGCAGTAGTGATTCATTTGGTCTGACCAGTAGTGGAAAAATGTATTTAAAATGTAATTTGATTTTTTTTTAGTTTGGCTTACGTTCCATTCGTTTACATGAAGAGGGCGGGATTTATGACCTACAGTATATTGCAGCCAGCCACCAGATGGCAATCAAACTTTTGTGGCTTCACATTTCAGGACGTGTACGACACACTTGGTTTCTACACTGTAAAAAAAATGTTTGCTGAAATTAGTTAACAACTTTAATACGGCTCCGGGCTGGACTCCGCTTCGTCCACGGTGAAAGCCGATCCGGCGATCGACAGCGCGAAGTTGATGTATTTCCTCAGTGCCCAGCACGGATCAGCTCTAGGCATAACGAAGCGGATATATTGTCCTCTTTTGGAAGGCCAAACAAAGTAGTTTCGCTTTCACAACGAAACACACAGCGCCTTCACGACATGGCAGCGGCGGCAACAACAATACTACAGCGAGAATAAAAGTTACGCCTTCTTTCTTTGCGTGAGAGAACTTGCGTTTAGCCGTTTTAGGTAGGCGTGGTTGACTCTTAACTTTTATAAAGAATATCTCTTTGGATTTGAGACTTTAGTCTTTGCAACTTTACAGATCTTCTTTATGCACCAAGAGCTTGTAACACTCCAAAGAGAAAGGACAATTTGAAATCGCATCATATGACCCCTTTAAAATAAGTAATAATGTGTTGTCTCATGCTTAACTTAAAATTATACATTTAGTTAACTATATTTTAGTTAAGATTTAAGTTATCTCAACACATTATAAGTTGCTATAACTAACTGCAGCAACATTTTTCACATTGCAACTGGAGTTAAAGTGACACCATTGGCTCTTTTATTTAGAAGGCGGGACTATTCTGCCATAGTGCGTGTTGCACTTTCTCCCATTCATAGTAAAACGAGGGCATGAGTCTTGGTATTTCTAAAGTCTTTGCCCAGGTATGTTTTTTTTTCTTTTCCATACAAAAACAAGACAGCTAAAGCCTCAAAAAATGTCTGAGGAATGATGTTTTGCACTGTATGTAAGCAAAGCGAATGAGAAGATGGGAATAAACTGCTAGAGAGACAGACTGCATGGAAACATTTGTGTTTGGAAAACGTCTCCTCTTGCATCTGAATGAATTATATATTACGAAACTAAGTATTTTTCCACTCTAGTCAATACTTTATCCTTTTCCCAGACTGTTTTATCAGTTGTTTCAAGCGTGTCTGAAATTGTATATACATTCACCGAAATGAGTATACATGCCTATGGACTTCCTCTGTGGGCGCTGTTTACTGGAGCTCCGCCACACTGAAAAGATTAACGCTGAGAAATATACAGTGACATATAATGACACACGCATACACTTACGCACTAACATCGGGCCGTCTCAGTGTGTTTTCTCATAATATACATAAACATTTATAAATCTGATTTAAAGGCATATTGGATTTCAAAAGATTTCCCCAGAACCACAAAGCGCACATCAAGCAAACTAATATGAGCCATATAGGAAACATATTACAGGGGACAGGCCATTTACAGACCCTGGATTCCATAACATGATCTTCTCCCAGACGTCGGCTGTGTTTCAAAACCTAGGCAGCATTTTTGTGTGTAGAAAGATGGTGATGTCTATGTAGGTAGCACACTTGGTTTTGCGCTGCAGCTATTACCTGCTGTGAAAACCAACCATGACAGTATCTTTCACACCCACCTTTGGGCATACAAATAAAGAAAAATGTGAATTACCTGAATCGACAAAAATGTTAAACAAAAATATTCCCAAAAATGTTGTCCCAACTGGCCTAGAGTTGTCTGAACAACTGCTGATGAAGCATGTTAAGAGTTTGAGAGCTCCCACCATGCACTGCAGCATGAATAAATTAAGAGATTACTGGTATTATTGCTTTACTTTTTGCTGACTTTATTTACGGTGTTGTTTTTGTTATTGTTTGTATCGTCACTTATTGGTTGTGTGGTAATGTACAGAGCTTATTTCACTTAAAAGGGTTTGTTGATTGTCATCTTTATTGAGGTACACCATTGTTCCAAAATTCAGTTTTCTTTTTTTCAGCAAGGATGCATTAAAATTGATCAAAAGTCACAGTAAACACAGTTTTAATGTTAAAAATGATTTATATTTCAAATAAAAGCTGTTTGTTTGAACTTTTTATTCATAAAATCCTGAAAAGGATGTATGGTTTCCACAAAAATATTAAGTAGAACAACTGTTTTCAACTGTTCTCAGTACAATTAAAAAATACAAATTTTCTCAAGCAGCAAATCAGGATATTAGAATGATTTCTAAAGAATCATGTGACACTGAAGACTGGAGTAATGATGCTGAAAATTCAGCTTTGATCACAGGAATAAAATACATTTTAAAACATATTCAAATAAAAACACTTATTTTATATTGTAAAAATATTTCATAATATTATAGTTTTTACTGTATTTTTGAATCAAATGCCTAAGAGACTATAGGGCCTTTCGCACCGCTTTAGTTGGGTGAGGGCGTTTTCGTACGCGTTTGGCCAATCAATGTCTACTTGCGTCGCGATTAGTACCAGTTGTGCTGGTTAGACCCTGCTCCGTAGTAGGAGCTAATTTGGTTCTCGAAAAAGGCAGTCCGGTACTAAAATCGCACCCAGTTCCGGCGGTGCGAAAACGCCAAAAAGTGGGTAGTTCCACAATTAATTCTGGTACTTTGAAAAGGTTCCCGCGGTGCGAAAGGCCCTTGTGGCAGTGTGTTTTAAGAGTTGAGATCTAATTGCATATACAAGCTATTGTATAAAACGACTGCAGCTTTTATTTACAAATAGTTAGTACTGAGTTAGGACTGATTGGCTCTGATGAGGTCTCACTGGTTTAGTTAAAGTAGTCAACAGCCTTTCAGTTTCAGTTCCCATTACTTGTAATTGCATTAAAAAATAACCAGTACAAAGTTTCTCCTGCATTGAACTCAGAAATCTTAATGCATCATGTTCCCTTGATCTTTTAACTTCTCCACAATTCTATACATACACACAGCGTTCCCACAAATTCTCACTCTCCCAGTCTCTCCACGTCACTCTCTTTCCGTTTTCACATGCCCTAATCTCCCAGTAGTTCCCTCTTCTGTAGATTTCTCGTCTCGTATCCTCTCACCTGCTTGCAATGTAATCCCACTAATAACACCGCACATTTCCTCCCCTCTCTCTCTATCCTTAACTTCAATCCTCACCGTGTCAGTTTTTTACAGTACGTGTTAACAACCCAGGGAGCTAACTAAGTCCTGCTTCCTCTAGAAACTCAATCAAACCTCCGGTCACACTGACAAGGTGGAGTTCACAGATATGGCAGCCCCCTACTGGCTATTGTTTGTTTTAATTTGCTGAGGGGATAAGGTGCCCATTCAAACGGCAGGTGTTCCACACTAACAATGCGCCCCCTCTGGGGTCCACCCCACCCACGCATGCCGTTAGACCACACAGCCCGACTCATCCAGGTCATAAGCCGGCAGAACATTGGTAAAATGTGCTTCTCGGGACGGCACTGGACAAAGAGAAGAATCTTTGCGATTTTGGCTGGAGGATATTTTGACTGGGTCGTGCCGCAATTGCAACACGGCAGGCGACCGAAGTGCCCTAAGACCTCGAGAAAAATGTGCATGAAAACAAAAGAGCTGCTTTTTCTGTTCCCATACGATACCCTGCCTCTCGATGCGTTTCCTGTCGTAATCTTCTGTTATTTTCCTCAAAGCCACACTAGTCTAGTCCTCAGAAGCTGATAGGTATGCTCCATTTCCTCTTGAAAGCTTCTCATCGCTGTTTGGAATCTTAAATGAGTTCTTCCTTGGGTTTGGACGCCTTAGAAGGCTGTTTTTTTATTACATATGTCCAACAATACAAACACATTAATATTCTCCTCATAACATGCACAGGTTATTATCAGAACAGATAGATACATCAATAAGAACTAATTTTGCTCTCATGTCTACTGATTAATTACAACTAAACGCCTTTGAGATAAGCACAGATACATGAGATTATGCTTGTCCTGTGCATTTAAATGAACAAGTTCAGTCATAACTGTCAATGTAATTTCTGCCACCTATTATCTCCTCATTAAATGCCTGCATTAATTATCATTTCTCCTTCACTGAGGTAATTCAACACGGCATCCGTATGCCACTGAAAATTATAAGGCAGATGCTAAACGCAAGACACAGATAGGGATATTTTAAAGGGGTCATATGATGCGATTTCAAGTTTTCCTTTCTCTTTGGAGTGTTACAAGCTATTCGTGAATAGATAAGATCCCTAAAGTTGCAAAGACTAAAGTCTCAAACCCAAAGAGATATTCTTTATAAAAGTTAAGACTGGTCCACGCCCTCCTAAAAGGCCTCATTTAAACACGCCCCCACATGTCTACGTCACGATGTGGGAAGATTTGCATAACACCGCCCAAAACTTTATTTTTGCTGCCTCCGCCACCATGTTGTGACGAAGCTGTGTGTTTCGTTGTGAAAGCGAAAATACCTCTTTCCTTTTCCCAGTTTTCTGAAAGTTCGCCGCCAGAACGCTTGTTCATTTGCACTTGTGCGAGATCAAATAGGGGGGGTTTATTACCGCTCTTTCATCTCCCATGAGCCATGCAGCCAGCAGCCATGTGGCTACCATACATCTCTGGACACAAGCAGTCCTGTCCCAGAATTCCTGAGGTGTACCTCCCAACATATTACCACCACCTCAAAAGCTCTTAACAATCCCATATTCCTTGAAATCGTCACAGGGTTCCATACACAACTTTGTTTTACCGCACTGTTATTAGCCAAAACCACAAAAATGCAATCTTCTATTTTTGATTACCTGGCATGGCTGGTGATGATTGTTTATTGTCTTTGGTAAAAGCCATTTGTGATAAAAAAACATAAAATCATCTGGTTTTACTGTTAGAAAAGATTGGATTGGAGTTTGCATAGGGATAAAGGCCAACTCATCACTGGAGTTTCACGATGAAGGCAGTGAAAATGAAGCAGCCAGTGCGTCTTTAAGTTCCTCTTCATTGTTTATGAGCAATGTTGGCAGTTTCCATCTCATTACGGCCATGCCTGAATGCGAAGGACGTTCACTTCACACTAAGCAGAGCAGACAAAAATGAATTATTTCAAATTTCTTTTTTTTTTGAGAGTTTACCCCCTGGATGGTTTATTTTCAAACCCTGACAGCTAATAGAGCAGACGGCCTGGTGTTCTTGCACAGTATATGACTTCTTAAATTACTAGAGTAACGCTGGGCTGAGAGGTGACATGGGCATCTTCAACACGTCTGTGTGAAAGTCAATATGACAGCAAGGCTACAAAAGGCTCATCAATAACACAAGTCTCATCTTGGACTCCGGGGGTAACTAAAGATACCCTCCCACCAACTTTCTGCAGACGTCATTACCGGGAAGAACGGTCAAAAAATGAGTGTCCCAGCTGACCATATGAACAACAGCCTCTGTACCAGGCCACCATGGGTTTATTTATTTGGCTTTGTGGCGCTCTGTTTCCATTAAGTTTCCTGTATAAATTTCTCCAAAAAAATTGTTTTTTCTTGTATCGTAGCTGATGTTAGGCAGGGGAGCGTTTTCTTTGAAGTCATTACTTCCTAGGCTAAACTTTTAGTGAAGCTACTATTTGAAAAGTTAGTTAGCTACACTATGTAGCAAACAACTCTGAATATGTAAGAAGACACTATCTTTTTAAAATATTTCAGATAATGTGACTTGAAGCATTAAATCGCAGTTAAACGTACATGTAACCTAAATACAAGCAGTGAACTAGAAAAATCATAAATTATATACATGGGTACACAATAGACGTCAGCATTTAACTAAATGGGGTGTAAAATCTTGTGTAGGGACTCAAATGAATCAGTGAATCATTTTTAAACACTTACATGAACCGTCTAAACAAAATGATTCACTAAATGAATCAAACATCACAAAAAAGAACAGTTAGAAGAGAGCACATTTTCTCATGGCTGCAAAATACAATGTGACAAATACACAGATGTACTGTATTGTTTTGTCACACTACATCACTATGTGACGTCTGAAAAAATGAACTACTTCTACTCCCCAACACTTCATTAGAGTCCTTTCTGCCTACCGAAAGCCTAGCAAAACCCTCATCAAATCATTCAGAAACTCTGGTTTGATTCTTTTGTTTACTGGTTGCTAGCTGCAACCGAGTGTTTGAGTCCGTGATCCTTACATCACAGTAACGAAATCATAAAACCACACACGGTTCTATTCATATTTGTTAACTTAGGATAAACACTGTCACTTCTAGCTACACTCAGCCACAACTAACAAGATGTACTGATGAGAATAACGAAGCTCTTGATGTGTTGCTCTGGTGACAAAGTGCGCAAAACAAGATCCCTCGTAAACCTGAAATGGCCTGGAGGCATGTGCATTATCGAATCCAGCCTTCCATTAAAGTATGACACAAGCTTGGAAGATTCACAGACTTCTGGGTCCCTGACATTCGGAGTGACCTCTTCGAGACTTTTGTGACGAGAGGTCTGCTGGCTCCCAGACTCACCAAAGACAGCACTAAGCTTTGATGTACTGCCTGAAATGAGACACATTAAATATTTTCCGTGCACGAAACCTTTTTTTTTTTTTACTAAAGTTGGGTGGCGAATCTTTCCCCGAAGACTTTGCCCACAAGCAGTGCCAGCAGCTGTCTGGCAGACTGCAGTGTGTGAACGGCCGCGCACCGAGCGAGAGACTTCACATATGCTCCTCATATGCCCACTGAGGTCAGCAGGGCACCGGAGACCACAAACCCACCTCCTGATTCGCTCCAATACCAACACAACAAACACACACACTATCCCGCTGACTGACTCTTTGCGATAATAAAAAACTGACATGCGGCATAAGCAAACGCTGACAAACGGATATGCAATCGAGGGCGGAGCTTCCAGTTGGGAAAGCAGGAGTTGGCGGTTTCACACCGAAACTTCATTAAGACACCCAGAGTGTGATGAGAGGAAGGGAATGCTGCCATTCTCTCCTGATCCGGCAGACCAAACACGCTACACCAGCCACAAAGTGCCACATTGTTAATAAAGTGTTAACTGCAAGAGGGCCTAAGACTCCGACGAAGAGAATTTGCTATTAAATGCTACAAAGTGTGTGCGTAACTGGTGCAAATTAGAGCGAGGGAGATGAAAGAGCGTGTGTGAGTGACTGAAAGGGGATATTACAGTTGCGACAGGATCTACTAATGAGCGCAAAATCATATGAGCTGTCAAAGAAAGAAAAGCCTTTCGAATAAATGCACATTTATTAGAGGGAAATGTGCCTGAACTCTGGAATTGTGGGTAACTAGGCCTTGCTTAGGGCAGAGGTGCAGTCATTACAGTTAAATCAACACTCCAGGGTGCTCTGGGAAACCTGGTGGCGTGTTAATCGTACCCAGGAGACGTGGAGACGGGTGCTTCTGGACTTTGAGGGGTCTTGAAAACTGCTACTTTGCAGATGCCGAAGCTTGGTGCAAAACACTGGATGAATTGCTTGGTTTTCAATGAATAAAACTGGTTATGAGAATATGTAAAGTCATTAACAAAAACAAAGACTTGCATCTGTCTCTAGTTTAAGCAAGACTCAACCTGACATGGTATATTTTAAAACAAATCCAATATACCGAGGGTCATGAGACCCTTATTTATTTTTCTCTCCACATGAAAAATTCCACTGAAAAGCCCTTTAGGGGTTAAAGGTTGGAAGGTTCAACCAGACCTCTGGCCACTGAACAGACTGGAAGGCTTTCCTATCAGATCCCGCCAAAAATATTATATTATACCAGATGGTTGTGATACTTAATGAACTGTCATGGCTTATCACGACAGAAGTGCCGCAGGTGGAAACAAGGAAATTAAGGATATTTTCACAGTGAAATTCACCAGTGGTTAGAAGTAATCTAAACACATAAGAGAGTCAGTCTTCAGCTGCAGTGCGCCCCTCAACGGGCTTGTGGTTCCCCAACGAACACAGCCAAGGTACATACACACACTCACACCATATGTCCATTAATCATGTTAATGTTTGTGTAAACTCATTATACTGGATGAAAGAATCCGCTGCAACGCTGTTCAGCATTCAGATGTGGACATAATATCTCAAGCCTCATTTAGAATATTCTGGATAGAATCAATGAAATGTGATTTTACTCAAGTCCAAACTTTTCAAACTCTCAATACAAAACTCTGCACTGAAACTCCTCATGCATTAGACAGTTTATAACAGGCTACATAGAATTTATGTAAGTTTAAACAAAAAACGTAAAACTTGCAGCACTTAAAATGGATTTGTATCCTCTACAGAAAAACATGACACTGAGTATATCCTATACTGATATTAAAATAAATATTTTGTTAAAAACCGAGCCTATGCTTTAAATCTATATTTCACTTTAAGAAGAAAACTGACCTGCTTTAACAACTGCAAAAACACTGTTTAAAGAGGAAACCTGACCAACTGAGCAAAGGTAACATAATGCAATTTTCTTCTATCAGCTTAACATATCTTATTAAGAAAATTATAGTAATGTTTTACAATAGTGTCCATATTACACAAAATACTATTACTGTATTAAAGCCCATTTAATCCCAGTGGTAACATTTGTGACCTGCATTCACTTAATGATCTGTTGAGTTACTGATGTGAAGTGAGTTGTGCAACTATAAATGGGGTTCAGACTGTCTTGATTTCATGTGAACATTTTTTACATAGCTAGTGTAAAACGCTACAAGACCAAAGCTGATTTATTCCAGTTTGAGAGAGATCTGAGAGATGATGTCTTTTAAAGAGCTTATTATTGATGCATTATTAAATCTGCTCTCTCTCAAATGTTCACAATACATGTAATCATATCATTGACCAGTGGGAAACCCAGAGCACAACTGTGATGGATTAATTCCTATTATCAAATTTTTGATTTTAAAGCATAATTGCAAGTAAAATAAAAGCACTGCTTCTTGAATTACCATTCTATTTTCAGCACAGTTGCTTGTTCGTTGGGTAGATAAATACATATTTTAACCTTTATCCTTGCATCTGCGCTTTTTTACTTTTTTTTTAATACCTTTTAGTAAAAGGCATGCAGCTTCACTGGTATCCAAAATGGGTTTATTTAGCTTCAAAACAGTTATTTTCTTTTGATTTAAATTACCAGCCTACTTCAGTGTTTAATACCATTCAATACGTGTAGCATGGACACTACTGTATGTTACAAGCCAACAACAGCTGTAAAAAGATGAAGAAAAAACTTTAATTGCATCTCCCGCTCACAATACATGAAATCGCGACGGTGCCACTGTCTGTGAACAGAGGTACGCACCGCTGTCATTACATTATTGGTATTCAAGTAACGCGATAATAGGCATACTTACAGTCTCTCGGCATTCCTCGGGATTCCCCTGGGCACCGTCTTGAAGCCTTGACCCTGACAATCCACATGTGAGCCCGAACAACTGCACTTATGCGGGCATCCATTCACAGCACAGCACAGCAGCCCGCACAGCACAGCCACTGTCCCCCAATACTTCACCCACCGCATCAGAAATCCTCTGAGGCTGAGAGCAGCCCAATAGCAAAAGAAAAAAAATATGCAAAAACAACAAAATAAACTAATGCATAGGCTATTTGAAAAACAAATATGTATCCGCGTCTTGTCCACAGCCAATTAAATCCCGCGCGCAAAAAAATACAGGTAGGACAAGGGGTGAAAAGAAAAACTTAAAGATGAGCTACAATACCAGCATAAAATAGTTCCAACTTTGAAAACTTCTCGAAATGCATCAGAAAAAGCTTTGCGCATTCAAACGCGAGGTTTCATCTGTCTCTCCACACCACTGAAATATACAGATGCGCATCAAAAGTTAGAAATGCACATCGCTAACTAGGAAAAAAGCCCTTAAAAAGTCCGCAAAATCATTCAAAATGTCCAAAACGATTCCTGCTCATTCTTCACCAATTGCGATTTTTGGGTCCAGCATGCAAATCCTCATTGATAGTGTTTGAGAAACTTCAGCGGAGCTCGTACCTATTGGATTTCCAGCCCCCAAACTCTGCGCTCCACACTCCTACTGGCTAATCTGCGTGATGTCACTCTGGGATATTTGGGGTCTCGACTCGAGAAGTTGTTGGGACAGCTTCAAATAACTCAGCCCGCTCTAAACGCTCGGTAACTTTGAGGGACGAACACGAAGTTATGAATTAGAAAGCGCCATGCGAAAAGAAAAGACACTTGTGTCATCTATATTTTTTTTTAAATCACAAAGATAAAAATCGCAATAAAACAAGACTGATATGATTTTATGTTTCAACAAGGTTATCCATATTCACCAGCAAGAAGGGTTTGTTCACGGAGATTACAGTGATTAAGAACACATATATAAATAAATATATAATAAAATAAATTAATAACACAACCAAAAAATACCTGTTTTAACTGAGAAAGTATGATTATTACTAATGTTGTTAAATTTGCATTTGTTGTTATTATACATATATATATATATATATATATATATATGAACTATAGGCTATATGGAGATTTATGAAGGCAAATATATTTAACTGTATCATGCAGTGATTCAGATACTGCAAAAATATCTTAAGCAATTTATCTATTTTTGTGCAGATAATTTGAGTCACATCACTCTTTAAATAGTTTCACGATTTTGTTTCTTTTTTTCATGATTTTTAGTCCACATGTTGCTGTCGTAGTGCCCTCGTCTGGTGAGAAACTACATCTAAACTCAATTTCCTTCCTCACAGTGAGAAACCACTGGTTTCACCATATTGTGAAGTTTAGAGTGGTTATGGAGTTGTATTTTTTTCAGCTATGGTTTGTCATTCATTCCAGATGCTTTCTTTGTATATTCACCTGAAATATGCATGATGCAGGCCTTATATACATGCATGCATGCAAAAAAGTCAAGTTAAAGACATTAAATATAGTTTGTCAGAGCAAGTTACTTTTAATAATAGAATAAAGGTAAGTGCTACACAGAAAGTATTCACTCCAGTCAGTAAAAGACAACAGATGTCTAGATAGGTTAAAGATTCACTCAATTTAAATGTTTAAACGCTGTGTTCAGACCCATAACGAGTAGCATAGAATCCTTGTTTAACACACTGAATCAATTGAATCAACGCCCATATGCCAGATTCATTTACTTACATTATTCCTTCCGAAAGCAAAGTGTGGTGCATTAAGCGTCTGCTGAAGGCTGCAGGTACGTGCGTGAAGTTAAGCTGCAAAACATGTGCTTTACACTTCCTTTAATGCACACACACATGGCCGCGAGTCCATAAATCTGTGATTTGTGTCAATAAGGGTGATGTGCTAGATTTACAGACTGCTTTATTCTATTCACTTGTTCACGTCAGGAGTGAGGAATGTCCAGAGAGCTTCCACCTGTGGAACGCTGTGGAGAATGAGCGTGATAGGGAGAGCAATACTCTACATGTGTCTGAGCTGTCTATCAGCTTCTCAAAGGTCAGACTTTCATGTGAAAAACTCTTACCCACGGAGTGACCCTCAAACAGCCATGTTGCACACTTAAGCACGATCAGGCTATACGGCAGCAGAAGCGTTTCTGTCTTACGCACTCAAATGTATGTCTTTATTAAGGAAGAGTGTCATTTTCTTTGCAATTCTCAAGGAACTGGGCTGCAGACAGGATGCTTGTGCGCTTTGAGAGGCTGAGAAAAATAACAGCTGCCCTTAGGTTGAACATTTTCAGAAAAACATACACAGTCATAATGTATTTAAAAACCGAGCACATGACATTACAAATAAGACAAATTGAACAAGAAAATACATTGTGACTTATCTTTTAATCATAACTTGGCTGTTCTGAAAAAAGTTGAAATAAGTTAAAAGGTTAGTCATCAAATTGAATTGACCCACAGTTTCATTGAACTACACATAGCAATGAAATATGCACTATAAATGTCAAAACAAAGGATCTTATTTGTAAAATGATACAAGTTTTGTGAGTTAAGGCCGGACAGTTGACATTAAACTGAACTTTCCATTTTATGTATTGCACCCAATGGAAAGCGAGTGGCCAGATTATGGAAAATCTTGGCATGGATGGTGTAGACCAGCACTTCTGGCAGGGAAGGGAAAGGGCTAGCCAAAGACCTGTCTGAGGAAAAAAGCCATTAGCATACCATGAGACATGAGACTGCTTTTAAATGGAACACTTGAACATTAAAAGAAATCCAAACTTTTCAGCAATTACGTAAATCTCTCAGCCTATCCGTTTGCCGTGAGGGGGAAGGGGGTTGGTTTGCCTCATACAGATTTTCCCTCACTCCATATATTCCCTTTCTTTGTCAGTTTGTATGCATTTTACATTGTCGTTCTGCTCTGTAGCTTTGTAACCAAGAAGAGCAGGGAAGGATTTCTCATCTTCCTGGGTGGAAATTTCCTCCCTTTAGCTAACACAGAACTGAGAAAAACAGTCAAACATTTAAGTCCACAGCAAAATGTACTTTATGGCTCATAGATTTCCACTTTTGTCCCATTTGTATCCCAGCCAACGGCTGTTAACCTACATTATGGATCTTAATTCTTTCCCACAAGCAAACGGAGCACGAATGGGAAGTTGCTTATTTCTCTCAGGCATCAGTTTGCATTGTTGTCTGGCACCTCTGTGAACTGCTGCTGGGTGATAATTGGAAAAACAGCCTCCCTCTGTAGCATCCTGCTGTCTGCACAGTGGCCACTTCAACCAGAGGCCCAAGCTTCCTGTGTGCGAGTCTCCAGAGCCAACTCTGCGTGTGCCCATGAGGCAACAAGACCTCAGCTGCTGCTGCCACACAGAACTGCTAATTACATGCACATTGTCCTAGCTCATACGAACAGGGGCGGGCAGGAGGCGGAGAGGGGAGAGTATCGGGAGGTGGAGAGTTGTGACAGGGGCCTGCCAGGAACAACAGCCTGGGGTCCTTCGGACACATATGCTGTCAGGGCCTGGGCCCCGTGAGTTTCAGACAGCCAGAAAGGCTCGGCTCAAGTTGTGTGCTAATCCACAGAATGGTAAAAGAGCTTTAGACGTGTATACGCTCTTTTTGATTCTTGTCCTTCAGTTTTAGCAAACAAACACATGGGGAAACTATGGCCAGATGTTGCCTTGCAGAATGATTTGTTTGTAATTCTACAAGCTCACATTCCATGGGAACTGCTCGAGCCCTGCAGACATCATTGGTTATGCCAAACCTGAGGTGTTTTTTTAAACGGAGTTGATCTTTGACCTGACTCTGATGTCAGAATTTTTTCAACATTTCATGTTGAACCCTGGGACACAAGCATTCCTGCAGAATTTCCCAATCGCTTCTTTTCAATTACTCACGGCTGGCAGGCAAAAGAATGTTTAAAACGATGTGCGTCCTACGTAATGCCGCTCAGTGTGGACTAGGAACAATGGGAATGAAACTGAATGGAGAAACTCCAACAAAAACAACAACATCCAAGGCCTTTTCTTTCCAGTTGTAGGAAGTGCACAATTAGATGGGCTCAGTGCTACAATCATAAAGGTTTTGTAATGTGGAAGTGGTTAATATGGTTGATCTTTTTCAGAGAATGGGATGAGGACTGGATGGGTGGGAGGTGGGATCTATCTGGTGCCCTTCCGCTCATCGTGCCTCTATCAGGATTAGCCTATAAACAGTTCCATATGTGGCTAACACTGACGCTACAATGTAAGACTTTTTCCACCGGTATGACTGGAAGATTGATGATCCAATTTACTAGGGAGTTATCATGGACCCGAATGCTCAAAAGAACTCAGAGGAGCGGCCAGCTGTTGGCTCTTCTGCCTCAATTTTTCCTTCGACCGGAATTTCATCTGCATACGGGGAGATGGAGAAGTAATGTTCGTGTGGTCAGATGCAAGTCTCTCAGTGCAGTTGATAAACTTTACACTCCTCCCGTGACTGTTCCCAGAGACTCACTCAGGGGCTAGACCAATATCCATCCAAGGGAATAAGGTTTTTTGTGATGGGATGATTATAGGTTACTTGCGTAGAGGTCTTAGCAAGAGTCTAATGTTCTCGCTCATCTCAGCGTGCTTTAATCTAATCAAACAAGAAACCAAAAACAACACCCACAAAAACACAAATCAAATTTTCGCATTGACATCTCCAACTGTGACCTCATAGGCAGTCTCAAACATACAGCAAAGCCGTCACTCATTATTAAGATTCTCCCCGACCAAACGGTCCTGCCCGGACTACATTTGTGGTTCAGTAATAATCTGTAATTAACACCAACCTCTGAGATCAGCATCCTGATTGAGTCCAGCATATGCAGGCCACATGCACTGACCTCTGCCTCTTTCAGTCTGCTGCTCAAGAGCTGTTTACATAGTGACGTCCTACTAGCATTCATCAGACTCTCTTTTGGGAGGTTTTAAGAAATTTTGGACTGAACTTGTACTTTTTAACCAGGAGCAACCGTTAGCGATTGGCCATCGGAGAGCTATTTGTAGACATCACAGCCAGGCCTGTAGACACTGCAGCCTTCGGTCTTCATGGGACTGCGGTTGACAGAGCTGACCCTGTGCTGGCCAGCATCCATCTCTCACAGCACTGTGATTGCCTGATGGTCTGTTTTTGATTCTTTCCTGAAATTCTGTCTGACCAGAAATTGTTATTAATTATCAAATCTTTGCTAAGTCTATCACTTTCCGGCTTGGCTGGCCACACAGTTTCCCCCCATTGGCTTTTTTTTGTTTTGTTTTTCATGGAACCAGCCAGATGCAACACAAGTAGACCTTTTGAGGGTTTTACGGATTTAAATCAAAGAAACAAAGTTTTGGGGGAGCGGAACGGGGGTGTGTAGGACAAGCTATTGAAAAACAGCAAGGTTTGAAATCCCCAGCAAGGCATTTTAATTAACCCGACTTGAAAAAGTAAATTTTGTCCATGAGAGAATAGTAACAGGACTGAGGGCTAAGGGGTCTCTGTTGGTAACAGCGAGAGGTTGGTTATGAAAGCCTCACGGTTCAGAGAGGGTGAAGTCACACAAAGACTCAACAAGGCTAAACAATGACCTCCTTTTCTCACTCAGACTTTTGTCAACATGAGAAAATTAGAAATGCTACGCATTATTAGGAGAACCCTGGAAGGTGGAGGTCGAATGCCAACCCCTTTTTCATTGACAGGAGAGTTTAGCAGCTGTGTTGCTGTTTACTTTGAATGGGCTGGAAATGCCTCGAGTGGCCTGGGCCCAACGAAAACAATGTTCAGTGCTGAACTTGCAGTGGGAACTCCATCCCTCAGCAAGCAAGCGGGCCGCATTCTGACATGGGCACCAACGCGCTGGCTCTATCAGCCTGATATTATGTTTACAGCGGCTCCACTGTACAAAGGAGGAGAAAACAGATGAGAGAAAAAGGCTGAGCTGAGCAAACGCAACACTGTGTGGTGACTAAAATGAGTAGGGAAGGACTCCAGTCCATAAAACCGCAATTGTGTGCCATTGAAGCAATAGTCTTGAGGCTGATTGAACCAGATCAGTTGGCCTACTTCGTGGGACAGTGTGGGGATCGCAGTGCTTTTGCAACTTTCTTTGGGAACTTCGACAGCGATTACCACCGAGTGCGGCACTTTAACAATGGCACTAGTGTTGCAAGGCATATGTGGAAAAAGGAATTTGACAGGATTCCATAGGAAGTTAAATGTGCCAATTCGCGGTGGGTGCTTTAAGTGTGGCTTATAAAAGGAGTCCCATTGGTCTGAATGGGCTATGTGCTTTTGATTCTTGTTGGTGTGATCTACAGGACTGATTTCATTAATTTATTCCACCTGACTAAATATATGCAGTAAGCTGTGTACTGCTACTGCTTGGGTCCGATGCAATGCCTTTGCCTTTCTCTCCTACTCCCTCTCTCCGTCTTTTTCTTTCTCGAGTAAGGGCTTGTGTGGATTCTGGATGTGGCGGTGAGGTGAAGGAAGTGATTATCAATGGCAGACTCAACTTGTCAGAATGTGTTATAGCTGGATTTAAACTATATCACCACTTTGTATCATCACTTTGAGAGGGGACGCCCTCCCTGCCTTACCATGCCCATCCCAGGCTTCAACTAATCCAAAGAGAGTATAAATAACCGCTGTCAACCATCGGGATGATTCATAATAAAAATAAATAATCTTAAAATTCTTGGACTGGTTTTGTTTAACTTGGATTGGCAAGTGATGCTAGGAAACAGGCTCAGGTTTGAAGGGCCAATCTTAAACATGACAACCATGAACTGCATGTCCTACATTGGGTCTATCTATCTAGCTTTCTGCCATTTCTATTTAGCCTCGAGTAAAGTGATGACAGGGAATGCTAGGGAAAGAGGAGGAATAAGATCAGGAAATGTTGCAGGCCAGATCTCAACATGCACTATCAGCACCACACTTCAATGTGTCAGAGCATGGGCACTAACTTCCAGCTTCCAGTGATCTTTGATCCCTTTTTCAATGTAGAGAGGGAAATAGTCACAGTAAAAACAGAGGCCTTACAAACACATTTTTTTACATTACATTATTTACACTTGGTATTAAGATTCTTTTTGGTCGATCAGATCAGAAGTGGACAATGGAGACACATACCCATTTACACCTGGCATTTTAATCCGACTCTTCTGTCCACTTTCGACCACTTCTGACCAGATTACCCCCCGTGGTGCTGATTACGTCAAGAGGAGGGTAAATGGGCGGATCCCCCTGTCTGCGTCAAAACACGAGCGGGAGGGCTAAAGTTATCATGCACGTCTGCTTGTGCTTACTGCTGCTGGTGTTATTAGCAAACATGCTGCACAAAGTTTTGTTCATGTATATGTATGGGCTTTTTCAGATATTTTAGAGCAATGGAAGAAGACATAAGCTCAGACAAATTTCACACTTTCGCAAAATTAGACAAAAGAGAAACATGCGGAGAGCAGCCGCTTTTGTTTCGACCCGTCAAAGTTTAAATCCCATCTGATAAGCACGCGTCCTTGTACGTCTCGAAATGATCACACGTGTATTAGGTCAGTAGGTGGAGAGTAGGCGGTCTGTTGTGGCTGCTCGAACGCATTCGACCACATCAGCGTCTACACCACGAAAGCAATCCGGTCGAATGCGTTTTCGACTACCTCTGGAAGTGTTCAAAAGTGGACAAGCTCAAAATGTCTCAAACCCCGTTTACACCTGTATTTAGCGTTGTCCACTTGTGATCTGATCGACCAAAACGCATCTTAATACCAAGTGTAAACAGGGCCTAAGAGGGGCCAGCACAAAATTGCTCTTTCCTTGTTTAAACTGCCAGTTCCACTCATGTTCTCTGTAGACTGATGGCAGAACCACAGAGGAATATGGAGCTTCCAGAGACGAGAGCCCCTTGTGTAAATTCCAGCGGTCATTTACTAGTTCCTGAAATAAGAGTATCCTATCTTTTCTGCAGAGTGGCCATAATAAGTGTGATATCCCCAATTGCATTGCTTTGAGTGATGGATGTGACTGGCCAGAAGAAAAAATCCTTTCACTCCCATGCAAATTCTAACGAGAGGAAAAGACTTAGTCTAGATAACAGTCATGTACAAAAACAATTACGAACATTTCTCAGAGCTTGCGTAAAAGCTCCAACAAAAAATGAGTGAAATCTACGACAGACCCGAGGTGATGCGGTTCACTGTCCCAGTCAAAGTGTTGACTGGACGAGTACAGTGTATCAAGTCCATGGTCATTTAATACTAAAGAGTCGCAGCTGTCCAAGTCCAGGATGGAAAACGCTTCCAGGAGTTGCTGTTGCATGACTCTATGTTACCGAGCACTCTCCCCTAAACCTAGCTAGCTTGTGTAGTGGGGCAATGATGCAGTGTAGGACTATAGCTATAACACACATACCAAGGAGTGAAACTAGCCTACTCACTAGCCCACCTACTCTCAAATGAACTAATTGCTGTCAAACCACAGCAATTAGCCTCCTACACGTACCAAGGAGGCCACGGATACCCATGCCACAAGTAGTGGCCTAGTAACCCTACCTGGCTTCTTAAGCAAAACTGGCTATCTGCTGAACTACACTGTTGTACTGGTACTCCAGTGTGCCCAGCTTAACAAACCAAAACCAGCATGGAAATGGAATTCAATTATGCAATTCCTTATATTAAATTAAAAGTAATCTGACATCTAGAGGTTGACATTCTAGCAATACAACCATGCGACACATAGTTGTTCATGACACCTATCAATATAATATACACACATAAAAGCTGTCTTTTAACGTCCTCCATTCAATTTAACTGCCTTTTTTCACATGTCTGCAACATACATTATCACCCTCCACCATCCTCAGCTCCACCTATTGTCTGACACGTCTTAGCCTCTAGCTCTGTTCCCTGTTGTTTAACTTGCACTCAGGGATTGCAGTCTGGACATCTGTTTAATCTATCTACTATGTTTTATTGCACCTTGTTTTTGATTTTCAACTCATTAATTATTGTATGTATTGTTTTATGTTTCTTTAAGTATACTGGACCTGTTCTGTTACCTCTAGAGATTTGATTCACTGCATTCCGCATGCATGACTGGCAGAAAGTTTGCTCAGAGGATAACTATATGACTAACATTACCATAATTGCTTCAGTTAATAAAGAGATGTTTATCTCAAGACAGTGGTCTGACTTAATTAACGCAAACGCCTCCAGTAACTTGTACAGTCAAACTAAATTTACCTTAGGGAATCATCCAACATATTCAAGTGGAATTTCCCCTTTGCAATCCACTGAGCAATACCCAAAATCCACAATTCAAATATGAATTGCAAATATAGTGATATGCAACTTAACCTACACTGTACAAAAACAAATCCTGATAAAATGATGTATAAAGCAACATTACACCATTTATAGTTTTTCGAACATATATGGTAAGATAACTTTTATTAAACCAATTAACAGGATTTTAACTTTAGCGTTACTTTCTCTAAAAATGGCAAACATTTTTTACATTGTAGAGAACTACAACAATATATGACTCTTTAACTGCTCAGGAGCTCTTGGCCATCACATCTCAGATTTTTAATAAATACCGGATCCCCCACATGATGACATCAGTGATTTAGAGTTGCAGTCTGGTCAAGGTTACAGTCATGTTAATTGCACTTGGCCCAACCACTGCAAGTGTGGTCTGTAAATGGGATACTGCCCATAAAATCATAAAATAGAGTCAGAGGCAATTACTGTTTCTGGGGTCCACCATCACTCCAAATCCTGTAAAGGATAAATCAGTGACAAATTCAGAGACAGCTGCACAGCAAGACAGTGTGCTTACAAATTTTGACAAAAAAATAAATAAAAACCTTCGGAAAAAGTCTTGCTGCAGAATGGCATGTTGAATAATGATCTAACGATTGAGGTTAATTGTGAACAACTTATTTAGTTTCTCAACTATGCAAGACTTTAAATAGTTGAGAAACTAAATAGTTGGTATAAATCCTCCATTTGTGTGAAGGTTTGGTAGATATAGTTTTGTGAAATGCTGTAAAAGGTGTGGCAAGATGTCAGATATTGACTGGATACACATGGCTTTCTATGACTTTGACAAGATTCAGGACCAGTGTTAGTAAACATTACTTAAAATGTGTTACATTATTGCATCCTTAATAACATCATTAAATGTTAGATTTTTACTTAACTAAAATGTAAATTCGTCAAGTTACTACGTTTTTTTAGAAGTGTCTTCCAGAACAGCAGCATGCCTGACTTGCAGGCATTTTGTTCAAAATTTATAGAAAAATGTAGAAAACTTTGTTCATTTTTATGAAATTGCTGTATCACATACAGTATGTGTGTGTGTGCATAGTAATGTAAAAAACGTAAAATAGCATTTATTGCAAAGTAACAAATAGACTACAAATTACAAAAAAAGTGGGAAAAATTTAACGTTAACAAATAACATGTTAGCTGGGTTACCTAAGGCAACCTACTCCCAGCTTTGAATAGTAATTTTTAATGATTGTAAGTACTATTATTAGTAATATGAAGTTGATTCAAAACACATCTACATATATAATATTTAGGAAAATTAAAACAAAACAAAAATTGAAAAAAAATCACTTAATCATTCTCTTTCTTTTTCACATATACTCATTATTTTACTCTAGAATGGCAAATAATAACAAATGAAAGTCCATATAATCTTCATATGTAAATCCTCAATCCCATATTTTAGGTGTGCATTGACATTGTGAATTGAGGTCAGGAATTACGTTTATCTTATTTAATGCTTGTGCTATTATTAAATTATTATCAATATCCTTCTGAAACCCCCCACCATTATTTTGGGGTCCACCTCATAATACCCGTCTGAAGAAAAGAAAACGTCAGGATTGAGAGGCTGAGTTGCTTTTGAGTAGTGTGGCAGATCTAAAGGCAGGAGCAGAGACTCAGGAAGAGTGAATGGATGGAGGTCAGTGGCTAATAGCAAACACCCCTCACTGGGGGCTGAGCAGGGGGTCTACGAGAGGGGTTCAATGGGTGTCTGAACCAGGCTAATATAATGTAAGGGAAGGGCTTTGTGCAAGGTCTCTGCCAGACCTCCACTGAGCCGCTGCCGAGTCAACACGTCTTCCTGGTCTTCCTGCTTTCACAGTGCATCTCCCGAGCTTCTTGATCACAGCTGAGCTCATTTAAAGCTCCTGCTTCTCTGCATTTCCTCTCCTTTATCTCAATCTGCACTCCTTACTAAATACTTCCCTGGCTGGCTGGCACAGGTGATTCTCATTATGTGGCTTTGAAGTGGGAGTGGCGCGGGAGGGGAGATGGTGGATCAATGATAAGCCTCCGTTCTCCTGCCATGGACCTATTCCCGATGATTCCCATTACTGCCGTGGCCCAGCCCAGCATGGGCCTGCTGCTTGCCATTAAGACTCCTCCATGCTGATGGATAGAACTTTGTATCCAGGAAAAAAAAGTCTGTGAAAATGCATCTGTTGAACAATGACAAATCATTTCCTTATCAATTCTGAATAAAGCATCGGTCATGGAGACCACGTGGACGATCTCAGAAAGAGTTCATGAAGTTGTGTTCGGTACTGATGCTCTAGGAATCCAACATTGCTGCTCTACATTCTAGCGCAACGTGGTCCTGTAAAGCATGCTCACATTAACGGTTCCTTTATCAGTCATTTAGTTGTAAGCTACTCCCTTGTCTTCTCATTTACATCCGGGTTTTGGAAACAACACAGGGTTGATCTAGGGAACAGAGACAAAGACGCAAGAAAACACAGTCAGTGAAGCTGAAATGGCCCCAGTCGAGGGTATTACAGGCATTTAGCACTGCCAGGGAAAGTATTTGTTTGAAGCCTTTACGTTTTGGTTAGCTGCTCTTTGTATCCGGCACGATTTATCACTGTTTTGATTGCCCTTTCTGTTATCGCACCGGCAGTGTTTTCAGTGGCCGTGAGGAATGTGAGCAGGAATGTGTTGATGTTACTGTAAAGCCCAACACGCATCTCCTACTCAGCACCTCCATCTCAGACCGATAAGAGCCTCTATCAGATTGGAAAGAATGTAACTGGCACAACCTGCCAGATGTCTCGCTGTAACCCACTCCCTGGAGTTAGGGGCCCCTAATACATACTCTCAAGGAGCTGATGCAAACGTTGGAGACAAACTTTTTGAGTGATACAGAAACTCAAGTAAATCAAACCATCAAATGGGACCTTGTACCAAATTCTAGGGCTGTAGGGAATGATGAGAATTGCATGTGGACCGTTCAGCTGACTCTAATGCACCGTGTCAAGTGGGCTTTAATATAAACACTTGACTCACTGGACTGATATTGAACATGTGATGTTGGGTGGGATCGAGTATGGAGCACCTGCAACCCTGGAAGTGAGGGTTATCTGGACAGACTTGCTGGATCTCGATCAAGCTTTGTTCTATCTTTAACACCCTTGCAAATCCACACACACAGGTTCCTTTTTAATGAAGCTCAGAATACGAGTCGGAGAGGTCAACTTTACAGCAATGGTGTCCGCCAGACCTTATCACTGCAGTCCTACATCTGAGAGCATAGCGTCTTATTTCGAATGCATCCAAACTCGAGAAGAAAAATGACATTCCAATTCCTCCGCAGGTTATTTTTCATGCTGCCACCTCCGCCTGCTAGCATCATAAATCAAGGCCTGCCATTGGAGGATCTCCATTCAGGTCGCTTTAATCTCCAACCCCTTTTATCAAATGAAACCGCCCCTTTCCATGACAGTGAAGAGTCCCAGCACTGAGCTACTGCATCTCACCACCTGCTTCAAGTTACAGCAGACGTCTGGCCACTGAGAGAACTTCTAACTTGCCGACAGGGGAAACAGAGGCTAGTGTCGGGTGTCTCAGTTCCAGGTGTGACGTTCTGTTATTGGGGTCTCCTCCTTTTCTTCTCTCTCAAATGTTCTCTCCCTCCCCCTCTCTAAAGATGGGGTGCCTCTGGAGTGGTGTTTGTCTTGAGGTCACGGTACAAGCTGTTGTCTACAAATGAGGCCGTAAAGCACATGATGTAAAACATTCATCTTGCGTATCGCTCTGTCTCTACTCCTGCCAAGGCTGGGTGAGCTGTACCATAAAACATCAATGCTGTTGTCTGACTCATAGCCGCATAAGGCCATGGAGGAAACACACACACACACACACACATGTGATCACAGCCATATGTGTCTGTCTGTGTGTTACCGAAAACACATCTGACAATTATACACACGCCATCTTAACGGGTTGATAAATGATGCTGCGTTTGAAGAGCAGGAAAATTTGACCAAGTTTATAAGATTGCGCTAAAGTTACATTAAATAGGGAACTGTTAGGGTAAAATTATGTGTTCAAATGAACAGTTAGCTAAATTTGTGTGACATGGAGAGAGAAAATGCATTTCTCTTGATTTTACAAAGAGAAAGTAGTCATTTTGAATATAAATCCATGTAATTATCCAGTTGCCTGGGTTGAATGTAAACTAAATTGCTAGTTGTAATACGATGCTTGACGTGAGGTGATAACTGGGGAGGCTAAGCTGCAAGTTTTCCCGTTGTGGTTCTTAATACTAGATTTTGTACTTAATTTCATTTTAAGATTTTAATTAAGATGCTTTGCACGGTAATTTCAGGTCAGTTTATTGAATTATAATCCAAGTGGTATGCCTTCAGTTTTAACACATGAGGATGTTAAAAACCCATTTATACCTTCATAATGTTTCAGTTTTCATGACCTGTCATAGATTTCCTTTCCCAGGATAATAATAATGAGGAAATGGCACAAGTTTGTAAAAAAGATATGTGGTGGGATAACCAGGATCAGTCTCGTGAGTAATCCTGCTTTGACTAACTCCGCCGGGAATTCCATCAAAAGGTCAGCGATTGTTTAATTGCCATCCCTGTTTTTCCCAACGCTTTACCTCCCTCCTTTCTGCCGGTGAGGGGGTCCTGCTGGAATCCGGCAGCCCCCACACACAGACCTAGAATTGCTTTCAGATGTGAAGATCAGGTTTGAGAGAGGGGGATGCCAGTGTACCTTGCGTGGTTTAGGACTGGGCGAGTGCTCTTCAGTGCATCTGGGTTCAACATATTGGTCCTGGGGAGAAGATTCATCCCCATGTCCCACTGCTGCTTTAGTCTGATCAAAGAGGCAATGAAAACTGCAGATAAGACGTACGGATTTGATTTTAGCTTTTCTTCAAACGGCAGGCTTTATCACGAGTCCCAAAGCCATCAGACTGAACCACTCGCAGCGCTTTACCTCATTCATCTGTTCTGCGTTAAAGATAAAGCCAATTTTAGGGCCATTCTACCCACTTTATTATTGATGGATCCAATGGGGGTGGGGAGCCGGATAACATCTTGCTTGTTGATATTTGTAAATAGTATTTCAGTAGAAATACAACTGACGTGGGAATCTGAAACACCAGGACATCGAACTACAGAAAGCTCACTGCATGCCCATAGAGGCATGATGAGATATCCATCTTGCTCTACCCTTTTCAAGATTTCAAAGTGAAGAAAACTACGTTGTGGAGGAAAGGCTGCTACCATGTTGCCATAGAGTGGGTGTTACTGCACCACCTTATCCAAAGATTGACAACTGGAAGATAATCAACAGCTGGTGCGGTAGGGGAGGTTAATCTCGGTTTGACAGTTAAATATGACTAATCTTTTTTTTTGTTTTTTTCATTTTTCACTTTTGATAAAGATTATTACACTTGCGAATGTGAAACTATATATTGGCAAAAACAAAATCAACCAAAGAATCACAAATAGGAGGCCTGGCATCTGTGACTAAAACTACGTTAAATACCTTCATAAAGCACCACATGTCGAGAACAACTGCAGAAAGTCAAAGTATATGGAAAGAAAAGGAGTACTAACAGCGTGTTAGCTGAAACGGCTATAGTGGTGTATGGTATTCTTGTTATCCAAAACTGGGGTGTCAGATTATAATCAGCACCACACCTTGCTGAGCTTTCCCAGAAGCCCCTCTGCATGGGGCCAGTATTAAATCCATAATAGCAAGTTTTCAAGTGAGACTGGATGCAATTTCAGCATCTGATAAATCCAAGTGTTCCTATTGGATGCATTTTTGGCTTCTTATTTAACAAGCATGCATTTAGTAACAGGCTTTTAATCTGCCGGGCTCTTTGAAGAAATTGTTCACAATTAAAAAGAGCCAAGAATAGAAGCTGCTTGGGATGCTGGTTTATTTGTTTACTGTTGTTTAGTAGGAATTCAAGCAGTCGACATTCTCTCCTCTACAACTCCTGCCTAGCACAACAGCCCAAAGATGATTCTTTTACACATTTTACTGCCAAACAGTGTTGCAGGAACACAGTTTGCCAAAACACATTTGGCAGTGCAAAACACACACTATAAAATGACAATAAATTTTTTTAAAGATGCTCCTGAGGACCATTTTTGACTTCCTTTCCTCTAGTATCCACAAGTGCCAGCTCTTTGGGTCCAAAGGGCAATAACCAGCCCCACAAAAAGGCTTTTTGGCAACAGATATAGACTGGTTTGAGTTAGGGAAAAAGTAGCATGAAAAACAAACGCATACTGCTTGCTCACGCAATTAAACAGGCATGGATGCCACAATGCTTATGGCCTGTAAGGCAGAATAGAGCAATGGTTCTCTTCCTCAGTGGCCTTCTGCTAATGTTAATTTTAAATGAATGCACTACCTTATGAGTTCCTCTAGTCAGCAAATAGCTGCATGCCTCAAACCAAATTTCACACTGAATTTCTCTATTAATGTTTTAGAGTACGACAAAACAAGATAATTCAACAATCTGCAAACTAATCAGGTACACATAGGGTAAGGAACAAAACGTACTACTGGGGGTGTGCCGTTACGAGTATTGGTACCGAACGGTTCACGGGGCAAATTCCAAATGGAAGTGATCATCCCTATCCCCTTGGAGTGGGGACTTTGGAGTGAGCAGGGCACGTGTGTGCCATTATGTAGTCGTTTGGAATGCACTTGGCAAAGGGAGCAACGTAATTTCCTCATTATCTTCAGCTGGCATGTTCCCCTGACAACGCAGCACGGTGTCCGTCAGCAGATGTCCCTGTTTTACTGCCATAAATGTCTTTTTATTGTTATTAGCATAACTGTTGCAAATAAACATACATTTTATATTTTTAAAAGGTTTTAAAATATGCTATATAATATTTAAAAACTAATATATATAAAACTTTTTAAAATATAAAATGTATATTTTTTTTATGCTGTGCTGCGTTGTCATGGGAACATCCCAGCTGAAGATAATGAGGAAATAACGTCGCTCCCTTTGCCAAGTGCATTTGTACTGATCCGAACCGTTCGGTACCAGTGTTCTGACGATTTGTGCTACCCGCTCAGATTGTGCTACCTCCCATTAAAAAGATAGGTAGCACAAATCAATAGCGAAAAATGCTACCTATCAGATAAGTGCTACCAGCATCTTATTCATGTGGTTTGAGGCTTTTTTTAATGTCCATACCTACCCTTACCCATAAAACAATGCAAATATATTTTTGGTAGCACAATCTGATAGGTAGCATGTTTCGTCGGTACACCTGCACACACCTACGTACTACTATGCACCAAGGTACAGTAATAGTATCTGATTATTTATTTTTTTTAAATGCAATCACAGTGTTACTTTCACAATATTTTCTAATACCCCTACAAAACTATAATAATGGGTCACCTAAGGACTCATCAGTTTCTCATTTTCAGCTATATTTCGACTGTAATGTATTTCCATAAAATCATAAACACAATTTTGCTGAAAAAATATGACATACAATGCATAACATTGCTGACTTGTTTAACACATGATGATTTCAAAATGATCACCATCCTTGCAAAACCTCACCCACATTAACCAGATAATTCTTCCATGGAAACAAATCAGTAGAATTGGTAACAACAACATAGAAAACAACAGAAAACCAAACGCTTAAAAGTTGCAAGCCATAAAAAGGGGCGTACAAGACGAATGAATGTAAAATATTCATTTGAAAATGCAGCATTGGCCCAAAAGGGCAAGTGGCAGTTCAACTAGCTTTGACAGTAAAAACTGTTTGTTTGTTTAACATTAGCATCGATATGTGCACGCTTGTGAGGTACCTGACATTAAACCTCCTCTTGTTCGCCTTAAAACTCAAAGTGGGGATATTCCTTTAACGTTTGAGCACATACTTAGCACTGTCCGTTTCTACACAACAACCGTGCAAAGTGTTGCAACAAAACCACCTCGCTTTGATTCAGTGAGATAAAAAGCGCGCCTAATATGAAGCGGTAAACTCTGAAGCGACGGCGGCTCGTAAAGGACGCCCGCTCCCTAAACTGTCCCAGAAACGCAATCAAAGGAATAAATGAAGGTAATTAATGTATGATATAAATGTATTCCACGTAAAATAGTAATCTTAGAGCTGCAAATATGCATGTTACATAAGTTACTAAACTCGCTAAAAACTCAACCTATTTATTTATTTGAGTGAGTGAGGTAGAAATTACAAAGACATAAATGACTGTAATATTTGGTTTGGCATTTTGAGAATTATCCCATTCTGGTACAGACTGCCATGTTGTTGGGAGCTTTATTTCAAAGGAAATGTTTGCAATGTCTAGTTTGTGAAACAGTACTCATTATATCATTTTAAACAGTAGTATGCTATATTGTTGTCCTTTGATCTCATCATGTTGCAAGTTTAATGCTGCATGTGTGCAACAGAAATTAAAAATCGTTTTACATTTTTAATCCAATTTTGTGTAAAAAATATTACAGAGAACATTCACAGAATATCTATCTATCTATCTATCTATTTATGTCCGTCCGTCCATCCATCCAACTGTAAGGCCACCTTATAGCTACAAATTAAACTTGCAGTTTTTTCTTTAAAATTACATTTGAATTTCAATCCTGATTGCTATCTTAATTCAAATGTAGAAGTTAAAATGTAAAATTAAGTCTCAAAACAGTACTAACACTCTTCTGTGCTCATTTGGGTGATACTCTTTTTAAACTGTAATTATAAAGGAAATTAGGAAGGCTCTTTACATTACCCAATTTGAGCCAAAGCATGACAAAAAAAATAAAATCTTGTTTGCCCCATGTGAGGCATCTGTGGTGCCTATTTTTGAGCACACTGCCCCCTTGTGGACCATTATAATGATCTTCGGCTAGGTCATGGCATCTAATTTGGCAACCAAGCAGATATTTTTGAGGCAGGCAGGCAGACGTTACCATTGTTTGCTCAGGGATAAATCACGACCTCATGGGGCGCCACAGTCTAGAACGCTTTCGCTGTCATGCCCAGACACTTGCCATTTACCACATAGTTGTTTTGTTAAGGCAGCTCAGTTCTGCTGAAAGTGCTTCCCTTAAATCACAATGGGCAGAAGTGAAATGAAGATAAAGACTGTGGAAATGGTAATCTAGACTGCAGGAGAGACACATGGGGACCAGGATGTCACCTCTCCCAACCCCCTACTCCTCCTCACACAGCTCACTGTGGAAAAAAAGTGACATGTCAGCCCTTTTATAGGCCACGGACTCATGGAGTTTGCCATTAGGCCACAATCTGTTTCCTCAGCACCTTCCGAGCAGCCCAATAATTCTGAAGCCCCCCCGCCCCACCCCCCATGCGAAGCTTGGTCATCAATCTCTCACACCACTCTGGAATGGAGCCTCGGTTTGTTAAGGAGCTCGACAAAGCTATTTTGGTTTTGCGTAATTCCACCACTCCTGTATAAATTTTGGTTTTGATTTATTGCATGTGTTATTGCTTGTCACACACATATATAAATCAATCAGAATTAATCAAGCAATAAAAACTCATCAGGAATTCCCGTAAGAGCATGGTTTGAGAGATTTTTGTTGGCTCTTCATAAAGAGAATTACATTCTATGATATCATTACATCTGTCAGATTAAATGAGGACACAGACTGGATTTAATTAACTACTTGAAACATAAAGCATAATTGATTGGCGTAACTCAAAGAATGCAAGCTATTTTGCTGGCTGCAATAGTCTCAGCTATTGAGCAATTGCTTATTACCAGAAACATTTCTCAGCTAGAAAAACCGGAAAGCTGTTATGGCTATAATCGTTCCTCAATGGTTTTTCGAGAACTTTATGGAATGCAGCCCCTCTAAACATTTAGTCTTTTCCTGAGATTGATCAAGTTCAAATATAACATGTTTCTGAAGTTTATATGACGTGAAACATTTCTTCCTGTGTGGCTACATTTCTCAGAGATTCCTATTCCAGGGCTGGAATAACTACCGAGATTCTTGAGTGGGAAAAATAATTGGCGTATTATTTCTGCGGATGCCAGAGTGCAATGTACATTTGGCATGTAATCAAACATGAAACTCAAACCAATTTTTATCTCTGCGAAAGCCGATTACTGAATATTTGAGGAATTAAAGGTGGAACATTATGCGCTTGTCATAATATTTGCAAACTGTGTCGAAAAAATGATTCCATTTACTAGTTTTCAGTTGACTGCAAAGGAAACCAGGTTGAGAAATGACACTTCATATGGCCTGTTGATTAAAGGGGCCGACACTAGCTTAGAACAAGATTATACTCTACCATATGTTTATATAAAATGGATTTAAAATCATTCTGATCATCATTTTTAAGAGCCAGATCTTAAAGTAATAACCGTACATAGTGACTTAATATGTTTGTGCTATTAAAACTGCAAATACCTTAAACGAACGCAATATTTATGGCAGAGATGATGGTATGTAGATTATCAACAGCAGATTTAGCTTCTGTATTGCACTCATTTTTTATTTCGTTTTGCACAGGTTAAATTTGTGTGAATGGCCTCTTATATACCAGAAACACTGCATACAGACACATGAATTCACAAACTGAATGGGATCGATACATTTATTGGGGTGCCTGGTTAACAAATGCATTATTTTTCATTATCTCATGGTTTAAATCATATTGAACAGCTTGATTGCACTGGTCTGTCACCGGCTGGTCTAAGTAAATCGAGGTCTTGGGTGAGGTAGAGGCATTTAGTGCTACAGCATTACAAGGTTGTCTGGAAAACATCTAAATTAGGGAGAAAAGGAGTTGTGTTTTTTCTTGAGAGGACTGATGGTGTTTCAGACTGATAAGAAATCAGACGAAACAGAGGGCTAGACCATATAATGGAGAAATGAGCAGAGTACATCTGCTGAACATTATGATCCTCAGAAGCACATCTGAAAGAACAGGCTAATGAAGACACTAGGCTCTTTTTATTAAAGCTGAAGTGTGTAATTTTGGGGATTTTAAAATACTTTTTCCTTGCAATTTAATATGCAGAGACTATAAATAAGTCATTTGTAAGTTCATTTCGCCAAAGAGTGTAAATATTGTCAGGCTATGCTTTCAAAGCATTATGAAAACAATGTTTGCTAAATCAGTGGTGGAAAGAAGGAGGCTGTATCCAAATATACATATACTTTCCTACTATATAGTAGGCACAAAACAGGTGATAACAGTATGCACAAAAAAAGGTGAAAAGAGTATGTTCAAATTCATGATATTCATAAAACAGCAGATGAAACACCAGAGAACCTACTACTTCTGGCAGGATTCTGAAGTGCGCATCCAGTGGACACTTTACCATCCCATGAGGCCACGGGAGAGGAGTTGTGTATCTCAGTGAAACAACGCAACTGACACTGGTAGGTCACATGACAATGACAATATGACGAATGTAATACATCCGGATTACATTCATACTATACCTTATCTTGCAACGTGGAAGTAGCCCAAGTTATTTTTTGTGAATGTGCGAGACCTCTAAATCAGTTAAATAACTAGAAAAATAACAAAGTGCTGTAAATGGTAAAATAATTTGCGCAACAAACAAGTCGTATATTCAAATTTAATGGCTGCATACAGTTTTACTGACTGCAAGTAATTAATTTTATTCATTTGGGATGCAGTCAGAGTGTTCAGAAAACCTGTTTAAAAACCGGGCCGAATTCAGAACAGAAAAGCTTTATATTCTATATACATAGAATTGCCATTCAGAATGCCACAATTTTCAATATAATACTGAACCATTCGGTACAACATCCACGATTCAGTAGCCGCTTGTGAATTTATGAATTATGAATGAAACACATTACATGCGTTTATAGCGCTTTATTTTGTGTAAAAATAGGAAAAGTAATAAGCTACTTCTCTCTAAAGAAATTTGAAGTAGACATATTCCATTTGTTTGTTTTAGAAATCGCATTTTGAATCATAAATAGCAAAATACACTCTGATGTGCTGAGCCGAACTGAAAACCTTGTTTAAAAAAACCGAGGTACTGAACCGTGGGCTAACTGTATTGTTGCATCTCTTCTATATCTATATCTATCTATATAAAGCCTATATATAGAGTAGTATGCAGATCTGAAACCACCATGGTGGTTGTTAGTGGTGGAACAATTACACACGTTAAAGGGAGAGTTAACCTAGAAATAAAAATTCTCTTCTGTCATCATTTGTTTACCCGCATGTTGTTTCAAACCTGCACAGCTTTATTTCTTCTGTAAAACAGATGATAAGATAGTTTGTAGAATGTTTCAGCTGTTGTTGTTTTTGGACGACTCTCACAGACTGCACATATAGCTTGGTTAGCATCAAACCTTTCGCTAGCAATTTCGTTCGTCGAAAATCAATGACAGTTTTTCTGCTGATGAATGGTTATGAATTATTTGCAATATGCTGCTTGCAAAAAAGTGAAAAAACACTATGTGAATGACCAGATGGTGTAGTTACGATATCTACCAGCGTATCTACTGGACCACACTAACTAGCCAAACCCTGTCCCATTGGTATTTAACTTAGCATTGTGTTTACTTATAATTATCACCATCATAGAAATCAAAGACATCACATCCCTCATAACAGGGCCTGGATTCTATGAATCGGTGTGAAATGCTGCAGTGATTCATGCTAGGACTGGTAATCTCTGAAAAATCTCACAAAGCATTCCCTCCTTCTCATTACAGAGCTCTTAAAATGCAGGGCCACAACAACAACATTGGCAGCAATAGCAACAGGGTAAACAGCAGCAACTGTGTGACAACATAGATGAATGGCCTTCGGACCACAGCGGATCTTCCCCTGTCCCGAATCTCTTCCATCAGCAGGTAGATTATACTCGTCACCTGCGAGCACTTCAAAGGCGCGTTTTCTCTGCTTGTGCTTTAGCAACAGTCGTCATTGAAAAAAGCGATAATTGTCGGAGGTGTTGTGCAAAGAAGTGCCCTTTTGTTGACTCCTGTCAGCGCTGGAGATCTGACCGCAAGCGAGCACGTTATCCAGCGGCGGGATCGACATCGGGCCCCGTCACGCCGAGTCCTGTGTAGTTCAGCCAGGGGGAACTGGGCTGATATCCTGAAAAGGGAAAGGAAGAGGAAAGAGCTGGAACGCTGGCGATGATAGTCACCTTCCCTCCCCGATTATCTTTGGTGATTGAGGAAACGTGCCTCGCTGCAGTCCGCACACCCATGCACTGTCAACGGAGGGAAAAGTCTTTAGTGCTCCCTTACAAAAAAGCACTTTTGTCTCCTATCTGTTTTCAGGAAAACCCAGGGTGTTGGAGATAAGGTAAAACAAACACAAAACACACACTCCATCCAAGTTTATGTGCAACAACACTGGCTGAGGTAACCGCCTGGCCAAAGGTTTAATCATTTGTAATTCCAGGTGAGAAAGTGGATATTATGTACTGCGGGCGAGAGCTCTTTGCAGAAATGAGCCTATAAAAGATTAAAACACCAAAAACAAGCGCTTTAAATCAGCACGCTAGGCATATAGGAAAATAAAGCACTTTAAATTGGTATGCTTTATAATTCATAGAAACGACATCGGTGTGGAATGCTTTTGCTGTGCGCAAACCTAATACATTTTTCATGCTGGAACACTGTTGATAAGTATGGATCGTGACAGATGATTTACAGGTAGGCAAACCTAACGCAACATGGAACGCATATGGAGCAGTTTTTGTCCTCTCTGATTTTAAATTCAGTTTTTCTCCTCTGAGACGGACCATCAGGCTGGAGAAAATGACAAATAGTAGTTATAATAATTCTGATAATGCTGCATGGTGTTTGTCACCTTGTGGCAGGAATAGTGTTTGTGTTGAGCTTTCTTTTCCTCCATAAATGCGTCAGCATGCATTGTACCAGCTTAATGGGTGTGACTGAGGAACAGAGCGGCTATAAATCTTCAATCCGACCTCTCGGCAATGATCTTGCGACCGCTGCTCACCAAACACTGCCAGCCCTTTGCAGTTTGACTCGAAATATTTCACTGGTTTGTTATTTTTGTATTTTCCATTTTTACTGCGAATGCTTAAGCGGCGGGCATGTGTGTTCGTGTAATTAATGAACTGTACGCTCACTTGTGTGGAGTGTTGCGGTAAACATGATCTTTACGAGTGCGGTGGCAGAAATGTTCTGACACATCCTGGCAGGCCCAGTGAAGAAGGAAAAGTGTAGAGTATGAAGTCATAACCTTGACGTTAGAGTATCTTTCAGCACTCATAAAACAGGCCGGTCAGTTTGAGTGACCTCAGCGCTTGGTGTAAGCTGGCATAATGGTTTTGTTCGGAGACAACTATAGAGGGAATCTTTCAAATCAAAGTAATGAAGCGTCTCATGGCCTGTGATACATGTTTGTGAGTATTATTCTCATAGGAGACATAAAGGATAGGACGTCAAAGTAACAAAAATGATGTCTTCGGTATAAGATCAGTAGTCTCAAATAGGCAGAGTTTTGAAAATCTGTTCCACATTGCTGCTTATAATGGCCAAGAACCACCCAATTATACTGTGAGGCCGACTGACATATAAAGTTCCTTTTTGTATTTTTACATGCTATTTAGGGGTGGGTTATCTAGTTGATACCACAGAAATAGGCCAAGGTAAAAAATCATTCAAATAATTGCACAGCAGTGTCAGTCAACGGGCAGCTTGGGGAAATACACCAATTAAAAATACTATAAATAGAATATTGTATAAATAGCCTTTCTGGCAAACCATAAGTACATTTCAGAAACTAAATAAAAACAGTCTGAATAACTAAATTAAAAAAATCTGTTTACTTGCTGCTTCCACACATCTCTAAATGTGTTTTCAAGACTGATGCCACTAACCTCAACAGATTTTGGTAAATGCAGTAAGAGCTGTTTCTCGAAAATACTAACATTTTCATAAAAACAGGTCAGGTAAACTGTCACTGGTTTCAAATGCTACTATCTACTAATATGTACTTTTAAAGTATTATTATGCACTTTTAAAGTACTAACATGTACCCTGTTTACTGTCAGTTCCACTTTTTGAGCATAGACCTGAAAATGACATTTCCAAATTAAATTGTAAAAATTTAATTACAAAAAAAGTTATAGTAGTTTACATTTGTGAAAACATAAAATGTAAAAATTTAAATGTTAATATTTTATATAAAATATATATTTTACAAAACATGTTGGTTTCTAAAACTGCTAGAAAATCAAAGCTAAAATCTGAAGGAAAAAAAGTGTTCCAAATTTGAGGTTGATATTTCAAAGAATTAGCTTTCAGTAAGATTTTATTTGGGCGCAGCACAAAACCTTTCCACTAGATGACCACAAAACTCCATTTCCATATATGGTTTGAGTCATTTGAAACACATTTTTACATGCTTTTCAAAATATTTAGGAAGTAGATATCATATTCAGAAGTATTATGGGCAGTATGGCAGTATTTGATTTGAATTCAACCTCTAACAAAGACTTGAGCTGAGAACCCTGGACTTGGGTTATTTGCTGCTGCATCACCAATAGAGAATTTATCAGTTTTTCTTTGCATTCCAAACATTTTTAGACCTTTTTTCTCAAAAACCTTATAGGGTACCTTTTTTCTGAGAGTGTATAATGGGTGTTGTTTCTCAAAAATATTAATTTTATATGTTTAAAGATGAAGGGAACACAAATGATTTTGAAAAATTTCTCTCCCTCTTATTTCCACATTTAACAAAATATCATGTAGTGTCAACTTTGTACATTGCAGGGTGCATAGATTTTTTTACCCATGGCACCTCAAGTATGTAATTACAAAACTCATTAGCTTTTCGCCCGTTTTGTTTTAACACACAGCAAAAAAAAAAAAAAACACACACAAATCATGTAGGAAACAGACTCAAAAATCACAGTAGCCAATAAATGGAGTGCAATGCTCTCTGAGGCTGAAACTATCAAATTAGTAGACAAACATCAGCAACAGTCACCAGGGGGGGTGTTTGAGAAGATGTCATAATCTGGAAAATCTGACTACAAGTCTTTTCAATCACACCTACAGATGTTGGAGACACGAGCAAGCAACACTTTAATGAGCTAAACAATGACACGTGGATACGTGGAGTGTCCAACAGTTGCCCATTGTGTAAAACTGGAACATGGTCAAAGCGAGAGATACATGTGGCACGGTGTTTGAGCGGTGACTAAGAAACCCACACGTTTGTGATTACGGTGTGTATGAATGCTCATTGAGTTTGTTAACTCGGCGTGGCTGCATGTAGTCATCTCTGGGTCGGCCAAGGTACCCTCCGGCTATGTTGAGCAAAATGTAATGCTTTTACAACCTGGCCCATTACATTTTGATACAGGTTTATTTCCCCAGCTCATGGTAAATCTCTCCCCTTTCCTCAACAAGCCCCCCTTACCTGGCAGGGCCGGTTCTCTAGGTACCTGGTTTTATCCAGCTCAGATCCAGATGTGCAGGAAGAAGAGCACTATGGCTGATGGAGAACGAGTCTTCTTTATCTCATTCTGCATTCTCTGTACTGCTTCTCTGAGAGGGCTGAGGTCAAATGTACTCGCTAAGAAACCCCTTAAAAGGGACCTGGAAATTGTATTGCCAGTCGCTTTCGGTTATTTGTGCCCTAAAAATCCTGTAAAAGGAAAAAGTTCAAACCACAGCAGAAATTACTGAATTCTTTCAAAAATGCCTACATTCGTTCTTGCCTGCACCATTACGCAATAGTGGCTTGGCTAGTGCATGCCTTGTTTCTTACACTGCAGGACATACATTTCCACCTTTAAATGAATATATTGCATAGCAACTGACCACCGTGTCTTTAAACACAATTAGAATAGCTCAGATTTTCATTCAAATTCAAAACTGAAGCTCATTAGTAGGATTGGTTTAAACATTTTGATTTAACCATGCTTCTGAAAAAATCATTTTATTATGCAGTGGGATTCAAAAGTCTGAGGCCACATTCAAATCCGGGATTCAATATGTCTTGAAACCTTGAATGCAATAATAATGTTAAATAAAACAAAGAAACTTCATGACATAATATGAATACGTGATTCTGATCGGTCAATCCTGGCATTCAGCGGTCAGAGAATATATTGTTTGCTATGTTCGTCTTATTACTAGGCCGATTGTTTTGTACATGGAATCTTATTTCTTAGTGAAAGCTACAGTAAATATTGTGAAATATATTACAATTTAAAATAACAGTTTTCTTTTTGAATATATTGTAAAATGTAATTAATTCCTGTGATGCAAAGCTGAGTATTCAGCATCATTACTAAAGTCTTCAGTGTCTGTAATCATTCTAATATGCTGATTTGCTGCCCAAGAAATGCTGAAAATGCTTGTGCTTCTTAATAATTTTGTGGTAACCGTGCTACATTTTTTTTTCAAGATTTTCTGATGAATAGAAAGTTCAAAAGAACAGGATTTATTTGTCTTCTGCAATAAATACCTCTATTGTCACTTTCAATGTAATGCATCTTTGCTGAAGACAAGTATTATTAAAAGAAAACGCAATAAAAGATATTAATTCGGTCCTGATCATCTCAGAGTTTATTTTGTTACAATTTCCAACTGACTGCATATTATCCTTTACATGTTTAAGATGCATAATCATAATAAATAACAGCATTTTCACCAGTACTTCGACTGTTGAACTTATTTATTTGTTCATTCTTTTCTCCCCTCTATCTTGCGTTCCCTGGTTTTATTAGAGCGAACATGTTTGTTAGCGCTGCCAAACCAATGTGAGGCATGATATGCACGGCCGTGTTTCCCAACAAACCTACATTTGGACTTAGAGACAGAGTGTTGTGCTGAATCTCGATTATACAATTAGACAAGGCAATAAATGTGTGATTTATATAAGCAAAAACCATGGGCAGCACACCAGCAATATTTTATTTGACATGGATACTCCTTTGCTGCAAACAAACCACAATTGCCTCACATCAACCCAGACTGTTCGTTCTCATCATTCTGCCATGATTGCTGGCGAACTACCAATTAGCAGCTTATGGGACGCAGCTATGTAAATGCGGCCTGACTGGGCTTAGACGCCAATCAATGGTGGACTGAACTAAAATCAATGACACAGTTGACATGTTTTAATGGGCTCTGGGTGAAGCCCTGCACGTCTCTGCCAGCCAAGAGATTATTTTTGCTTGTGGTAAAATGAAATGGAGCCTTACTCTCAAACCCAACAACCCCTAACTCTTCCTGCTCCAATTCTCTCTTTCGCTTATGACCCATTTCCTATCTGACCAAGTCTTACTCACAGAGAAATCACTCAGGTAAGGAAATTGTGAGCCAGGGACATTCTACCAATCTTCAAGCACATCTGCACAGGAATCGAGACAGCCAGGAGGAGGTTGTGGACCATGCCTCTGTCTGGCAGGCGAATAAAAGCCCGTCGTGATGTATGTTCCGATACTGCAGTGCCAATCAATCTGAACGCCCAGCCTTTGGAGGAATGAGCTCACTGTTTACTCGCTTAGCGCCGGTCGCTTCTCGTACACTATTTGTGTGTTTGGGCACATAATATGACAAAAACTGACAGAAGCAAATAGAAAGTGGAAATATTCCTATTAACAACGACCAGGGGAGTTTTCTAGCCTGTGGCAATTTTTTTTTACTATTTTGGACATATAAATGGATATAAATCGCCTTTACTTGCAGCACAGAATCATTTACAAGCTACACACGCAATAAATAGCTGCTTCATCTTTGACAAACAATAAGACATTTGCAAGTTTTGTTTCCTACGGTGGTTTGGCCAATATCACATGAGCAGACACACATCAGCCATCCTGGAACGTCTCTCAGCCAATCAGATTTGAGGACCAAAACAAACTGTTGTATAGACCTTATGAAGCCCCACCACTTTTCAGTGCATTACAAACATTACAATGCTCATGACAACTTTCGATAACTCTACAGTAAGTAAATCCACTTCACCAGTTTACTTACTCTTAAACAGTGATGTAACAATAATACAGAGCTACCGCAAAAATATACCAAGGGTGTAGAATTTAGTAGGGACGCTTGGGACATGTCCCTACCAATATCCAGCGCCTACTAAATTGTCCCAGCAATAATTTTTATCAAACATTCAAATATATGTGTATGTAACCATTGTTGTTGTAATATTGGCCGCATCTGAAATACAGTAGTTCATACCATAATTCCATTGATACCTGAGAAGTTCAAGTAAATACGCTAGAAATCGCTAGAAATGCGCTTTCAACGACATATATTTAATAAATGTGCAGAGTAATAACATATAAGGTAGCTGAAGTGTTTAAAACATACGTGCACAGTTCAGTTGGATGACAAACATCATTTACAACTGATTTCCTATTGAACTGTCACCAACTGAACTGCAGCGGTCAAACTATTTAAAAAAATATAACCAAAATTAAAATATATATATATATATATATATATATATACATATATATAAACAAACTTGATCACAATGCATAATGTTTCCATCTAACATGTATTCTGAGGTGCCACTCGCCTTTTTAATGGAGTCTTTTCACTAGTTAGCAGTAAACCGGTTACCCGGCTGAATATGTGCGTAGATTTCCGTTGGATGTTGTCTTTGGAATGGAAATATGGATATTTTATTTGTAAACATCATAGTTTTTTCGCTTATTTCAGTTAATGCCATAAAACTAGTGAGCTAAGCCAGTAATAGTAGGCCTACTGACAGTGCCGCGTAAACATGACTAAAGACGCGAAAAGCTGAGGAACAGGCAAACTGAATCAATTGAGTGAGTCATTTACACTGGAACCGCTCCGATTGATTCAAACTCATAACTTCGATCATTCACTTCGATTCACTAGCAAAATCAGATTAAAAGAGCCATTCATATTCGAATTTTGACATCGCTTGTAATGATTTTAAAAAGCACGTATATTGGGTGAAACCAGCTTTTCGAAACTCTGAATCAGTTTGCGTTGCAAAATGATACACGGTTACGAAGCGCTCCAAACGGATCACGTATCGAGAATCATTTGCTTGGAACAGGTTTGCGAATAATTTGACTTAGATCAGCGCTTCCCGTACTGTGAATCATTTGATTCAGATCGGGACTTCGGAATGCATATCGCGAACCATAAAATTGAATGATTCGCGCTCCGCGCTCCGAAGTCCCGATCTGAAATGATGGTTCGCCAATCATTATTCAGATCGGGACTACGGATCATGAATCGTTTGATTTAGATGGGAACTTTGGAGCGTGGATCGCAAATCTTTTGATTCATGTTGGGACTTCAGTGTGGGTTTGTGAATCTTTTGATTCAGATCGGGACTTCGGAGCACATATCGCAAATCTTTTTCTGATTTCTTTTGTTTTTGTTTTGTTTTGTTTTTAAATAAACAGTAAAAAACATCAAACCATTAAGGCAGTACAGTTATAAAAAAGAAAGAAAGAATACACAAATACAAATCCCTTAAGAAAATTAACCATGATTTTATTAGACCTATAATAGCTCATTTTTTTAATAACCACAGTTTTACTACAAATATGGTATTGTTAGTGTAGCAAAACTATTGTTATTTGTGGTTAGGCTATATGGTTTAACTATTAGTAACCATGTTTTTTTCACCTTAAGAGGACACATAGGATGAATATTTGCATTGCAGGATTAACAGAACCTTGAATAGTTTCCATGTATTTGACTAGATCAACTTTGTGTTTATGTATGTAAAATTCATCTAGCAGGAAACACATATTAATCAAGTTATATTTCCTATATTCTCTTACGAGTAGTCAAACAATCCAAAGAAAACATCTTTAAAACAGAAAGAAAAGCCACTTACAAAATTAGATTAGATGCACATAAAAAAACAGACCAATTTCTCTGAATGACATCTTCCTTAAAATAGTGACAAAAACAACAACTCACTTCAGAGTCTGACTTATATTAATTACATCCATAAGCTTTTTGTGAAATTTGGATGAACTCATTCATCTGTTGCTTGACCTCTTCATATTTAAGGAGAGAACTATAGTTTCCGAAGTCAGACTCAGACATCGCTTGTTATGATTTTCATGGGCGTAAAATTTAGTAGGGATGCTATGGGGATGTCTGCCGTTATGTCCCCACCAATGCCAAAATCAAACCTACGCCCTTGGCTGAAATATTATCAGAGAAAATGACTCTTAGGTTGGTATACGTCAATCCCATTGCATTTCATGCCCCTGAGACCCGCTCAATATGATGGTCTCTCTGGTGTTTGTGTTGGGTGTTTGGGGGGACTTTAGGTACCGCAAATTCATATGTATGAGTGTGTCTGTGTGTTTATACAATATGTGGTAGGCTATAGTGAAAATGTGTTTTACAAGGCAAAACATGTGGGAGAGCTGGAACAAGCCCTGAAGCGCATTACTCCAGGTTCTCTCGTTTTTCTAAGTTGAACTTCAAAGGTAGCTGAGTCTTTTTCTTGACTCACTGGACCTGGCGTATCCTCAAACAGAAAGAGAAATATTCGAAAGTAGTACGTTCCAGTCTATTGGCTGCTGCAGAGTATGAAAATCAATGGAGCATATGAAAAGCAAAGGACAATCATATTCCTGAAACATTTTCATAAACAAAAACATATAACTGATCAAATAAATCACGCCTCTAGTTCAGTCAAGTTTAGTAGGCTTGTTGTCATTTCCAAACGCTTTTCCTTGCTCATACTGCCCCCTCCTGGCCAATACAGGAACACAGAATGTTTATTGTCATTCATTGGCTGTGAGAGTTAGACTTCTTACCTAAATTGACCCCCTGCCGAGAAACTAATTTCCCAGTCCTCAAAGGACAATATGGTCAGCACTTAACATAAATGACAAAGGGGACTCATGCTGTTGACTATCACACTACAAATGATGGGGATCAGGAGACAAGGGACTAAATTAGCCTTTTCTGGTCTCCTAGTGAGTGATTCAGCTGCACTCATTTTGAATGAATGATTCTAAATGAAAGAAAATATCCACTCTGAAGGGATTTCTGCTCAACTTTGTCCAAAGACAGATGTTTCCACTAAATATATATACAGTATGTAGGTGGAAAGTAGTGATATCATTACTGAAAATAAACAGTAATTTCTCACAGGCCTGTTGTTTGGGCCTAGAACATATTCATTATTATGATTACATACCATAAGCTTTTTGATTACTGTTTTTCTGTCAGGATGAAAACATTATGTTCATTTAGAAATGCAATTACACCTTACTCTTGTTTAGTGTTTGAGAATTGTTAAAAACTGAGTTATCTGTTTTTGCAAATGAACTCTTCATATATATACAATATATTTTTTTACAATGTACAATATATTTCTTTCTTTCTTTCTTTATTGCTTTTGTGCTTTCATTTAATAAAGCATGTCTGTAAGCCTACAAGACAGTATTGGGGAGTCAGTAAAAACACCATACATTTAACTAATTATAGAAGTATAAGACATAGAATGAATGAATGAATGGATGAATATTGAGGAAAGAAAAAACGGTTTGGTTTGTGGTTTATAATTTGATGTTTGTTCATGTTAATGGATGTAATTTATCCACTCAAGCCTTTCATTTGCATGTTTAAAAAATGATAAATATTGTGACCTACTAAAAAATTACTAACACACAATGTCACAACGTGTTATGATTTTTTTTTTTTTAATTGCTAGTCTTCATGTATTTGTACAATAGTTGTATGTCTTCAATTTTATTTGCTGTTCTGATTTAAATCTGTTTGTTGGTAAATCATTGTTATGTTTTTTTTCTCCCTAAGAATTAGAAAGGCTAAAATTAAACAAGGGTCTTAGTTGTATATGACATAATGTCATTAAAATACAGAAAATTAAAAAATGTCCATATTTCCTGTTAGGGTGGCTTGTGGTAAGAACAGCACTTGAGTAATCTGTATTTGTCTATAAATCTAACTGTATAGGGGGGAAAAAAACTTTTTAAAATCCAGATTTACAATATTAGGCATATAAGACCGTGAGCAACATAAATTCAATAACGTGTGCCCCAACATTTGACTGGCACGTTGCATTTGCAACCATGTGAAAACAGGGGGTGCTGCAGCCCCCTCAGCACCCCTACTTCCCGCATCCGTGGTCTAAGCCTAATTTGAGATGTGGCCTACTGTACATAGATTTCATAAACACTCAGCTGTACCCCAGGCGACCATGCGATGTCTCTGTTTCCCAAATAACCGGAGTGAAGCGCGCTCTTTTACCTTAGCAACGATTTGTCCTCTGAGTCTGCATTATTCCCCTCCTGCAGTGCGTGCGCTTAATAGATATCGCTAATAATCTGTCTAGGAAATCAACGCCACATCTCTCAGATGCCACTCTGCCGCATGCATTCGGGTTAATATGCGAATAACAAAAACCATTATGTCATACTTCGCATGACTAAGCGCACCTCTCCTGCCTGCGCGCGGTATGATCGGAATGCGTGACGCGGCCTGTGCGTGAACCTGTTCCGCGCGCCAGGACTGTAAGAACATGTGATACTGAAGGATTTGAAAGCAACGTCTGTCAGTGTCGCTTTCGAATTCAGTTGTTTAACTTCACAGAGCGTTGGAATGTTTGTGGTTGCGGTGTTTCACCGTTCTGCGTCCAAGGAAACAACGCTGTAAACACGTTCAGGTAAGAACGCAGGTGAGATGCAAGCGTGTAGCTGGTACATAGTGTCAGCTATAAACATTCACTCAAAATGAGTGAACAAAAAGTCCTGTCATTATTTACTCACCCTCGTTTTCAGTCAAACCCGTTTGACTTTCTTTTTTACGTGGAATACAAATGAAGGAGTTAAGACCGAATGACAGTATCAGTCATAATTTACTTTTATTGTCTGGAGAAAGATGTATTAAAAACGAAAGGCTGTCCGTCTCTAGCATCCTCTCTGATGTCTCTTCATTTGTGTTGCTATAAAGAAAGTTGAGGTTTTGAAACCACATGAGGGCGAGAAAAACAATACTTTCTTTCTTTCTTTCTTTAAACAGTGTTGTTTTCATATTACACTCTAAAAAATGCTGGGTTAAATTCAACCCAGTGCTGGGTAAAATAGGGACAAACCCAGCAATTGGGCTGTTTTGACCCAGCGGGTGGGTTAAATGTTTAACCCAACCTTCAGGGTAGTAACCAAACCGCTGGGTCAAAACTACCCAATTGCTGGGTTTGTCCCTATTTTACCCAGCACTGAGTTGTATTTAACCCAGCATTTTTTAGAGTGTAATGTCAAGTAAATATAACTGCTCAAATGTCATTAAGGGGTTTCTTAATATATTTTTATTATAGGGCTAATTATGTATCATGTTATAAATGCAAATGGATTGACGTAGAGGATTATTTTTCATATTCAGTTCATTCCGTGAATTGAAGTGTTTGCTTCTCATATGAAAACTGGCTAATATAGATTCATGAAGTTTTTCTTATACGTTTTGTGTTATCGCTTAAGATATGTTGAAACCATACTCATAGTGTGTAGTGTTGTGTTTCATTTTCTTGGTGTGTTACATTAATAAATAAACTGAAAAAAGCCTCCACATTATACAGCTGCAGTCTGAGGGGATTTGTGCAGTTGACATGAAACCTCAAGGAGTGACAGCAGCATCTAACAGTGTAATGTGCTATACATCTTCTGAAAACTAGTTTAAAGTGGGCATGAAATGGAAATTCACCCTGTCTATTTACCACAATGTTATTGCATATACAGTTCCAGTTATAGGACAAATTATTAGACTGTAATTGTGTAAACGTATTTTTAAGAATTCAATTATCCCTGCTTTGTTAACTGGTAACTAATCTAAACATTTGCCAACATTTCACTGAGGAATGTTCTTAAAAACTTTAACCAAATTTTGTTCCTCTCATGTCACGATGAGAATTCTGAATCAGAATCATTAAATTCTTTATGATTGATTTCCATGCATGTAGCCATCCAGAAACCTATGCAGCTCTTATCAGGATATGTGATGTAATAGTGATTTAAACAGGTTTTTGAGGTACAAGATACTATCAAGTGTTGTGATTGTAGCTAAACGTTATAAATGCTTCATACTTTGCTGCTCTTATTGACAGTAGACCTTTCATTATTTGGTTTAACCCACTTTTGATATACTTGCATGCATGCAAATATTAATATTTTTGTTTATTCATGTTATGTTCCAACTATTTTTTTTTTGTCTATTTTTGTTTGTCCAAATGTTTTCAGTGTGGTCTCAAACAGTGATGGGTAGATTACTTACAATTTGTAGTCTGTTACTGTTATTGATTGTTATTGATTCATGACAAAAATTTTAATTAGTAACATTATCCATTACATTACACATTTTATGTAATCTAATCAGACTACTTGATTATATGAATGAATTTGTGCGTTTTAATGTGTTCGAAATACAAAAGCCTTCCAAAGACAAAGGATTGTGTGAATAACGTAATCGTAATCGATAAAAAAGTAACTGTAGTCTGATTACGAGTATTTTAAAATATAATCTGATCACAAGTACTTAATTTTTGGAATCGGATTATGTAGTCCAAATTACATGTAATCAGTTACTAACCAGCACTGGTCTCAAACTTATAGACTGTAAGCTTCAAAGTTTATGGTCTCACTTTATATCGATTTTCACCTATAATCTATAATCATGTCCATTTACACCATGGAGTTCACTCTTAAAAATAAAGGTTCCAAAAGGGGGTTTTCACAGCGATGCCATAGAAGAACCAGTTTTGGTTCCCCCAAGAACCTTTCAGTGAACAGTTCTTAAAAGAACCTTTTTTTTCTTAGTGTGAAGAACATTTTTATAATCTAAAGAACCTTTTTTCCACTGTAAAGAACCTTTTGTGGAATGAAAAGCTTCCATGGATGGTAAAGGTTCTTTGTGGAACCATTGATGCCAATAAAGAACCTTTATTTTTAAGAGTGTTGTTAGGATGTATCTGAAATGGTTGGTTTAATGGCTTTTGTGCTTTTAACGACTCTGACCATCAAGTTGGTGAGAATTTCCTGGCCACATGGGGCATTTGTTTACTGCCATTGAGTGTGTGTGTGTGTGTGTGTGTGTGTGTGTGTTGTGCACCAGCTCTTGAACTCCTGCCGTCCAATCAGCTTCATCCTGCACAGGCGTCACTTCCTTCCCAATGGCTACTGCAGTCAATCTGTGTATTCATCAAAGCGTGTGTGTCTGCAGTGGTCCTATCCGGATCCCCACTGCTAAAATCCCACCTCCTCCCAGCTGACCCTCCCATCCCCCTTCCCACACACCCGTGCCACATGAGGCCCTGCAGTGTGACTCAGTGGACAAACTTACACCAGTCTGAGAGTCTGGGCCAGGCTTTCCCAAGCCACACACCTCAGTTTGCCAGCGCAAGAGACACCCAGGGTTAGGCTTTCCCATTCTGTAAAGGTAATGATGCATTTGGTTGTTTTCTTGGGATTGTTCTTGCAGTAAACCTGTCATTTCTTTACTCCTTCTTAAGTAGGGGTTTGTCATACTGCAGTGCAGCACTGTGAGAGATCTCGGCGCATGAGCGTATGCTCTGTGCTACATGCTGAGTTTGTGGTTTTCGCTTTGAGCATGCTGGCCTTGAGCACTTGCTACAAGTATGTTGTTTCCTTATTAATGTCTACGGATGTGGTAAAAATTGTGCTTAAGAGTGTTTGTTTATGTGTAGATGTGCTTGCAGTTTTGCGTGCATGTAGGTGTAGCTGAAATTGTAACAAAGGTGTTTATAATATATAGACCTGTAATTATCAATGGCTGCACAAATATCATAAAGTTTGCTTAACCAGACTTTGACCTCACTTGTATTGTACTTGTATTGCAAGTTTTAATGATTTTATCATAATGAACTGAATTGCAATCTAAAGCTGTCTTTGGTAGCATGTTTCTTTTTAAGTCTTTGGACACATGGTGTTTCACCCCCTCTGGATAGGTGACAATAGAGCACTCAGCCCTTTATGGGTGGTCCTTATAATGGGTGATGGCAGAGTCTGCATGGTTTATGTGTGCAATAGGCTTGATTGATGATCAGTTTGAACTTCTTTGTGATGAGTGAGCTTAAAAGGTGAGTTCATAAGGGGCATTCACACTGACAGCTAATTGGACATACAAAGCAATCAGAAGTCATTGATTTTCACTGAGTCCTGGCTGTTTGAGTTCATATTTTTCACATTCTCAGTGGCTTTCAGTGGGAAAGCTCTAAATATGGTTACATGTGAAGTTATTATTTTGTGGGGTTTTGCCTAATTGAGCTAGTATTGTTATTGTTGATGAAAACTATTTAAATTATTTAAACTATTTTCATTTTTAATTTGTTTAAAAGTGTTCAATAATTGACATAAAGCTCTCTCTCTCTATATATATATATTTTCTGTTAGTTTTAAATTCAAAATGTATCATTTTAAAGTTTGAGTTGAAGTACTAGTTGAAGTGCAAGTATATGACTCATAAGACAGCCTTCGTGCTTTCAATGTGGAACTAGGCAAAGCTAGACAGTCATTCTTCTCAAATGTTATAAACAGTAACTTAAACAACCCTCACAATCTTTTTGCTACTGTTGAGAGACTGACAAACCCCCCAAACAAATACTTAAACTCAAATGGATACCTGGACAATTTTCAATCTGGTTTTCGACCGCATCACAGCACAGAGACAGCGCTCATTAAGATAATAAATGATATTCGCTTAAATTCTGAATCTGGCAAAATATCAGTGCTGGTACTACTAGATCTCAGTGCTGCGTTTGACACGGTTGATCATAACATACTTCTAGAGAGACTGGAAAACTGGGTTGGGCTTTCTGGGATGGTAATCAAATGGTTCAGGTCATACTTAGAAGGGAGAGGTTATTATGTGAGTATAGGAGAGCATAAGTCTAAGTGGACGTCCATGACATGCGGAGTCCCACAAGGCTCAATTCTTGCACCGCTCTTGTTTAGCCTGTATATGCTCCCACTAAGTCAAATAATGAGAAAGAACCAAATCGCCTATCACAGCTATGCAGATGATACCCAGATTTACCTAGCCTTATCTCCAAATGACTACAGCCCCATTGACTCCCTCTGCCAATGCATTGATGAAATTAACAGTTGGATGTGCGAGAACTTTCTTCAGTTAAACAAGGAAAAAACTGAAGTCATTGCATTTGGAAACAAAGATGAAGTTCTCAAGGTGAATGCATACCTTGACTCTAGGGGTCTAACAACTAAAAATCAAGTCAGGAATCTTGGTGTGATTCTGGAGACAGACCTTAGTTTCAGTAGTCATGTCAAAGCAGTAACTAAATCGGCATACTATCATCTCAAAAACATTGCAAGAATTAGATGTTTTGTTTCCAGTCAAGATTTGGAGAAACTTGTTCATGCCTTTATCACCAGCAGGGTGGACTATTGTAATGGTCTCCTCACTGGCCTTCACAAGAAGACCATTAGACAGCTGCAGCTCATCCAGAACGCTGCTGCCAGAATTCTGACTTTTTCTTCTTCTGACAGAAGTCTGACTTGTACTTTTACTCGTTTATAAATCACTCAATGGGCTAGGACCTAAATACAAAGCAGATATGTTCACTGAATATAAACCTAACAGACCACTCAGATCATTAGGATCGAGTCAGTTAGAAATACCAAGGGTTCACACAAAACAAGGGGAGTCCGCTTTTAGTTATTATGCCGCTCGCAGTTGGAATCAGCTTCCAGAAGAGATTAGATGTGCTAAAACATTAGTCACATTTAAATGCAGACTCAAAACTCATCTGTTTAGCTGTGCATTTACTGAATGAGCACTGTGCAATGTCCGAACTGATTGCACTATATTTTATGTATAATAATTTTCTATTCTTAACTGTTTTAAATTCATTTTAAACCTCTTAAATCAATTTTTAAATCATTTTCTACGTTTTTAAATTCCTTGTTTTATTGTTGTGATTATTTTTTTTATTATTATTTTATTTTATTTTATGTAAAGCACTTTGAATTACCATTGTGTATGAAATGTGCTATATAAATAAACTTGCTTTGCCTTGCCTTACTAAAATTACTAAAACTGAAATAAATTAATTAATTAAAGCTGAATAAAAAACGAATAAAATGACAAAATCACATATCAGAATTATTCAAATGTAAAATTAAAATAAATATTTAAAAAATGAAAATATTAAAAATTCACAATATTAATGCTATAATAGTATACAAATAATATGAATCAAGCTACAGAATATTGTCCAAGTATATGACTCATAATTGCATATTTGAAGGGTTAAATACATGTTGTGCATCACCATCACACTTTTAAATACATTTCATTAGAAATGTAAAAACCTCCTCAATTTTCTTGTTAGACATCCCTGCTATGGCGAATTCCCTGAAGGTAAATGTAACATTGACGGCAGAGGGGGAGATCTTAGAGGAGAAAGAGGGAGCTAAAGAAATGGATGATACCTTGGATGAGCCTGCAGAGGAGGAAGAGGATGAAGAGGAGAGGAAGGCACGGGCTGCAGCGGAGGAGGCAGCAGCCAGAGAGAGAGCCGCTCAGAGGCAGCTCATGGCAATAGAGGAGCTGGTGCAGACTGAGAGGAACTTCCTGAAACATCTGCAGCTCTGTACGGTCACCATCCACAGCAACCTGCAGAAACTACAGGTAGACAAGCTCCCTAGCAGCCGTTTCACACATCACGTCCATTAAATTGCAGTAAAAGTCCTGATTTAACTTATCCGGACACATCTGTTATTCATAAGACCAACGACCTTCTGTGTTTTATGTTGCTTTCACCACCACTGAAATACCATCAAAGCACTCTGATATCATTCTTATGTTATTACAAACATTAACAATCTAATCAGATAATACAACAGTTAGTTCTGGAAAAGTTATATTTAACACATGGCCTCTAGTGTGTGAGTGAGTGTGTGTGTGTGTGTGTGTGTGTGTGTGTGCATTCATTCATTCAAATTCAGTGTTTGTTATTTTCATTTTAGAAACATGAACATCAAATAATTTTGTTCTTACATTAGTTACAGGCCACAACTATTAACAGACATCGTCAAAAACCAAGCAAACATGCATACACAAAAGTATACACAAAAGTAATATTTAAGGGACAAAATATAAATAAAAAATTATGATGACAACATATAACAAGAATAATAATAAAACAAAAAAAATTTAATATTATTTTTTTCAATCCAGCTGAGAGGAATGTGAAATAAAATAGATTTTTTATTATTATTATTATTATTACTGAGTGTATACCTCATAAAGGAGACTAAATGATTTAGCTTTGATAATATCATATATTATTGCGTCTCTTGCAGCCTCCTCCTCCAAACCTGGAGAACATGTTCCAGCACATAGATGAAGTGATGGATGTTTCCAGCAGACTCCTGAGCCTCCTCGACCAGGCACAGATACATCACAGCGACCCAAAATACCTGGAAGCACTCTGTGAGTACAGCCGGACCGACTGGAATTTCCAGTTCACTTTCAGTTTACAGTCACACTCTCTGTGTGTCATGCCCACCCACAGATTAAACTACTTTTTACCCTTGAGATCATGAGTCAAGAATCCAGAACTTGAGTTTCAAGATGAGAATGATGATGTCTGATGTATGGAATGTTTACATTTCTTTACATCCTTTTTGGAGCTTGATAGTCTAAATAACCATACACTTCCACTACTGTTTAAACGTTTGGGGTTGGTTAAAAAAAAATTTTGTTTTTTAAAAGAAGTCTCTTATGTTCACCAAGGCTGCATTTAAGTGATGATAAATACAGTAAAACAGTAATATTTTGAAATATTATTACAATTTAGAATAACAGTTTTCTATTTGAATATATTTTAAAATGTAACTTATTCCTATGATGCAAAGCTGAATTTCCAGCATCATTACTCCAGTCTTCAGTGTCACATGATCTTACAAAATTTTTTTTTAATAAATTGTAACATTGTAAATATCTTTACTGTTACTTTTGATCAATTTAATGTGTCCTTGCTGATTAAAGCATTTAATTTTTAACGCATTTTTTTTAAAATACTGACCTCAAACTGCAGTGTATGTTGTATGGAAAAGATCTTGTTGTATATTAGAAATTATCTTATTCTTTCTCTTAGGCGATTCTTTCCTGAGTCTGTCTCAAGACATAGAGATGGCTTATAAAGAGTATCTTGCCAACTACAACAACATAACAGCTCTAGAGAACAGCTACAAACAGAAAGAGGCGCTGTGGTTGGAAATGATCCGAATCATCAAGTCATCTGCGTAAGTTCGTAAACAACAACCTACTGAGTTTGTGTAGAAATTGAACACTGATGAGAGCAGAATGAGTTCCTAGACAAATACGCCAGTGTATTACCCAACATTCTTGTCATTTTTGACCCCTGATCTTGTCTGTCTTCAGTCCTGATGTGAATGCATCCACTCTGAGCTTCTTCCTGGTGATGCCGGTTCAGAGAATCGCCCGTTACCCGCTGCTGCTCCAGACCATCCAGAAACACACAGACCCCGGGCACCCTGCGTACCCCATACTGGAGCACGCCGCTCACACTGCGGTCCAGATCAACTGCAGAATCAATGAATACAAACGCTTCCGTGAAGTCGGTGAGAACATGCTTACAGTTTAGAAAGCTAAGTTTACTGAACCAAAGTATGCCAGTCCATTGGTAACATCAGTAGGGCCCTTTGAAATCTGTTTTATTTTTTCCCAAATTCCATTTGATTATTTTCCAAATTCCATTTTTTCCGGTTAAATTTTTATGGATTCCATTTTTTTCCATTTTAATTTTTCTTGACTGTTTTAAAGGCACAATATGTAAGCACACTCAGTCACAGCGTCATCAAACTACGCCTTTGATTCTTTGTTTATTTTGAATATGTGCCCTCTAGCGGCAAAAATTACATATTGTGCCTTTAATGGTTAAATTCAATTTTATTAATCAAAAAGCATGTCTGATTCATTGAAATCATGAAACTTGTACAAGTTACAGCAATTTGTTAAAAGTTTAACAAAAATCCTTTTTTATTATTATTTTTGTTTTTGAAATATGTTTAGTTTTTTCTCAAATACAGTTTTATTTTATTTATTTATTTATTTATTTTTACCAAATTCTGTGTTTTCCTTTTCAGTTTTCCTGGATTCCATTTTAATGGTTTAAGTAAATTTTAATAATCAAAACGTTTTTTTTTAAATGCATATTATTATTGTTTTAAACAATAATAAGAGATTTGTATGTGCGTGTATAAGATATGATGGTAGTTTTTCTCAAACAAAATGGTCAAATGCTCGTGAAGTGACACTCAGAGCAGTTCTGGAGATGAAGTTCATGTATTTATGTCCTCATTTAGTGAGACGGCAGACACTGAAAACATAGCGAGTGTCATGTGCGCTTAAGTAGGTAAAACCTACCTACTGTGCCATTCATTCACACAGAAACACGTAGAACACGCAGGATTCATATTTAAATAGTGTTTTTGCGGTTTTATATTCAGACACTAGTCCATATTGCCGTTTGATTTAAATGTACTGACCTATTTTTTTTATTCCATAACATTCCGGGTTAAACAGTAACATTCCGTCCGCCTTTTACGCATCCGCACAGAAACATGAATAAAGTGCTTGAGGTTTTGATTTGCGTCATTGTTATCATTCTCTGACTGTCACAGCTGACAAATACAGGAAGACAGAGAACCTGACCATCAAGGACAAGATCAGTCGGCTGAGTGGCCACAGCATTGCCAAGAAGACGGCCCGGTTCAGCCAGTACATAAAGCATGAGACAGGAATGGTTCCAAAGGTAACTGCCTAAGAACAATGCTTAGTGTAAACAAAGGAACAGAAATGTTTGGCATGTTGAAAGAACCACATTGTTTCCATAAAGCCTATTGCCACATGAGATGTTTTTACGATAATTTCTTAATTTATACTTTTATATTGTAGTTGAAAGATGACGAATTCGATGCCCTTGCTGGCTTCTTCTTTGTCCTGGAGAGGGGCGTCTCAGAGCTTCATGATAACCTGGAGGCCTATCTCCACCATCTGCAGGTTTGGATTTAACATTCTTACTCTTAATGAGTGTAGTTAAAAACTCGAAAAGAGCTGATCCTCTCATTTGTTTTGGTGTTCCCCCAGTGTGAAGCCAGTACGCCCATGGATCAACCTCTTAAACATTTTCCATTGTTATTCCAGCTGCTGAATGAAAGGAAAATCTGTAGGAGGGTTGATCCCAGGGCAGATGGATGGGGTTACTGAAGATTGAGGTTCAGAGGATGGCTGTGCACTTGAAGTGTTTGTAACCGTCTGAGCTATGTTTCTGTGTACAGAGGTTCCTCAGCTGCAGACCAGAGGAAGCAGATCTTGATCTGGAAGGAGAGAAAACCACCTTGTTCTCTAAAGAAATCACAGTGGCACTCAGACAGTGGATCTACCCCTCATATGTAAGACCTTCACTATTGTTAGTGATAAGGTTGCAGTTCTTTTGGCCGATTAAAGGTGCTGTGAGCAATTTCTGAGAAACGCTGTTGAAAGTTGATTGAACCAAGCACAGAAACACACTTTTAGTCAATCACCAATAAGGGGCGTGTCCACTCGTGATGGAGGAGGTGCCTGTGTTGCATATCATGTTTGTGAATTAGGGGGCGGAGCTATCAAGATGGGGTGTGATCCGTTTGGGTAGGGCGTGTTTGATTTGTTAATTTAAAATATCAACAACATTTCTCATAAATCTCTTACTGCACCTTTAAGATTTCTTGGGAATAATTTAAAATCCTGACCATAACCCAGCTCTAGGCTTCACAGCTTTTCCAGCTTAATGAAAGGAAAATCTGTAGGAGGGTTGATCCCAGGGCAGATGGATGGGGTTACTGAAGATTGAGGTTCAGAGGATGGCTGTGCACTTGAAGTGTTTGTAACCGTCTGAGCGATGTTTCTGTGTACAGAGGTTCCTCAGCTGCAGACCAGAGGAAGCAGATCTTGATCTGGAAGGAGAGAAAACCGCCTTGTTCTCTAAAGAAATCACAGTGGCACTCAGACAGTGGATCTACCCCTCATATGTAAGACCTTCACTATTGTTAGTGATAAGGTTGCAGTTCTTTTAGCCGATTAAAGGTGCTGTGAGCAATTTCTGAGAAACGCTGTTGAAAGTTGATTGAACCAAGCACAGAAACACACTTTTAGTCAATCACCAATAAGGGGCGTGTCCACTCGTGATGGGGGAGGTGCCTGTGTTGCATATCATGTTTGTGAATTAGGGGGCGGAGCTATCAAGATGGGGTGTGATCCATTTGGGTAGGGCGTGTTTGATTTGTTAATTTAAAATATCAACAACATTTCTCATAAATCTCTTACTGCACCTTTAAGATTTCTTGGGAATAATTTAAAATCCTGACCATAACCCAGCTCTAGGCTTCACAGCTTTTCCAACAAAATGAGTATAAGACTTTAGTTATTTAATATGGTGTGAATGAAACAAGGCTGTGAGTGACAGAATATCAGTCGACCCTTTGCAAAGGCCCGCCCCCCTTAGTTACTGTTGCTACGTTCAACAAGCTAAGGCGCTCTCATGCCACACATGTTCTCACGCAGTAAAAAATACATTGCGGAGCAAAGCGGAAACTGACAACGTGCTGATAGACAAGACAGAACAGGTTACTTTTGGTATGAAACAAAATCTCAGCTTTCAATTTTTTTTAAAGAAATTTAAACAAATACCGTTTTGGGTCTTTAATGTTTCGTGACCGATTAATGTTGCACCTCAGTTCAAGTGGCACATGAACCCATCATCTCTTCCTATTTACTAGTTATGCCATGAAATGAATGAACATCAGTACCTTGTTTGTTTTAACACGGAAGGGCGTCAATAAGACCTTCACTATTGTTAGTGATAAGGTTGCAGTTCTTTTAGCCGATTAAAGGTGCTGTGAGCAATTTCTGAGAAACGCTGTTGAAAGTTGATTGAACCAAGCACAGAAACACACTTTTAGTCAATCACCAATAAGGGGCGTGTCCACTCGTGATGGGGGAGGTGCCTGTGTTGCATATCATGTTTGTGAATTAGGGGGCGGAGCTATCAAGATGGGGTGTGATCCATTTGGGTAGGGCGTGTTTGATTTGTTAATTTAAAATATCAACAACATTTCTCATAAATCTCTTACTGCACCTTTAAGATTTCTTGGGAATAATTTAAAATCCTGACCATAACCCAGCTCTAGGCTTCACAGCTTTTCCAACAAAATGAGTATAAGACTTTAGTTATTTAATATGGTGTGAATGAAACAAGGCTGTGAGTGACAGAATATCAGTCGACCCTTTGCAAAGGCCCGCCCCCCTTAGTTACTGTTGCTACGTTCAACAAGCTAAGGCGCTCTCATGCCACACATGTTCTCACGCAGTAAAAAATACATTGCGGAGCAAAGAGGAAACTGACAACGTGCTGATAGACAAGACAGAGCAGGTTACTTTTGGTATGAAACAAAGTCTCAGCTTTCAATTTGTTTAAAGAAATTTAAACAAATACCGTTTTGGGTCTTTAATGTTTCGTGACCGATTAATGTTGCACCTCAGTTCAAGTGGCACATGAACCCATCATCTCTTCCTATTTACTAGTTATGCCATGAAATGAATGAACATCAGAAGGTACCTTGTTTTAACACGGAAGGGCGTCAATACACCATTTTTCAAGTTCAAGTCCACCGATGTTAATTTACTCTCCTGACTGGTTTGTTTGTTGGACAAATTGTCAGATTCGGTGTTATGATTGGTCAGATCACCTGTCAATCAAACTCCTGGCGAAATGTGAATTCATTTTTTATTTTTTTTTGTGTAATGTAATTTTGTAGGCCAGCCTGTAAATTAGAATGAAACCTGGTTCCCTCGACAAAAAGGATTATTGCAGAAAATAAGCTCTGTGACCAACAAACATTTGTGATATGTACATGTTTTGTGTGATTTTAAACACCGTGAGGCTGTAAAAACAGACTAGTGTGTAGATGAGTTTACTTGTTTGCTGTGATGACGTTTGATGTCCCCAACAACCTCTTTCCCTCTAGCCCCATTAAGCCACTTGTTAACAGCCACCTTTTCAAGAAACAAAACGCCAAAAAAAATCGTTGGGTCATATTGATTTATTTTCTTGTAGAATACGGTGTGAAATTATTTTGAGCCTGTGTTACAGACCTTATTTCAGACATTTAACCACAAAACCCTTTGACTTAGGGGCCATGGAACTGGAAGTGCAAAACTGCTAACTCATTTCAAGGCTGTAGTACTCATTCCTGCAGCACTCTGTAAATCTGTCAAATTAAATATGGCATCTCTGACTAAAATCTGGAACACCAACATTTGTCACAGCTTTGGTCATGAGACAGTATTTCTTCACTGTGGTCCTTCTATTTGCCACTTTAGTGTTTCTCCATATATCAGTGTCTAATCCTTCTGGAACAAATACTGCTGCAAAATACCATGTATCATGTAAGAGTACTAATTTTTCCAAGATCTTTTAACTGTTTACCAGCCATTGAAATTATGGTAGTACACAGCACCCATTTTAGTGGTATGCTTTTTATATGAGAAGGCAGCAGTGATTTATTTAAAGTAGGGCTGTGCAATTAATCGCATGCGATTGTCATGCGCATCTCGTCAGTAAAGCTGGTTCTTTGATTAGTAGTAAATCTCCATCACCTGCTTTCAGATGGAGCGGCATTTACTACACAGAGCCGTAGTTCACTGACAAGCTACGCAAAATCGTGTTCTTAATCGCAGGCGATTCGATCTGCGATAATGAACGCGATATTGCCGATACCGCTCCATCTAAAAGCAGGTGATGGAGATTTACTACTAATCACGGAACCGGCTTTACTGACGAGAAGCGCATGACAATCGCATGCGATTAATTGCACAGCCCTAATTTAAAGTAACTAGTTTTTATTATATCGCGGATCAATTGTCAGTAATTGATTAAACATCTCTGGTATCTTGCCTTCTGTACTTACTTTGTACATCTCCTTTGCTGCCACTTATAGGAGGACCGTTTGAAGACTTTAGTCTTTAAGCCCTTGAGCTCACTGCGGGAACTGATGGCAGGACCACGTAACCTCATCCACAAACGTCAGGACAAGCTTCTGGCCTAGGAGCTAATCGAGGAGAAGAGTAACCTGAGCTTTGAGGAGCAAGCCATAGCGAACACCTACAAGACCATCAACACTCTCCTGCTGACCGAGCTGCCGCAGTTCAACAGCAAAGCCCTGCAGCTCCTGTGGGCCACGCTAGAGGCCTTCAGCTGCCTGCAGAGAGACCTGGCGGCGGATATGGAGCAGCTGGCCTCCAGCTTCACCCATCAGGTACTTTTTACAGAAGAAGCTAAAATATTGAGGTTTAGAGATAACCAGGTGAATATTTAATTTCTGTAGTACCCAATTCTAGATATAATCACAATATACAGTGGTGGCCAAAATTATTACAACACTAGTATTTTCACCAGCTAAAAAATAGTTTTAAGTCAGTTATTCTATCTTTTGCTGTAGTGTGTCAGTAGGAAATATCAGTTTATATTTCCAAACATTCATTTAGCCATTAACTGTAATAATCCAGTGAGATTTTTGTCTGACAGCAGCCAGTGCTCCACACAGAGATCTGATCTGATCATCATCAGTCTGTCTGGAATGACATGAAGAAACAGAACAAACTCAGACAGACTCAATCCAGAAGAACTGTGGCAGCATCTCCAAGACGTTATGTCATATGTCATAAATATATTTTCTTTATAAATTAACTAAATGAAATCAACATTTAGTGTGAATATCATTTGCGTTTAAAACAGCTTTTGCCCTCGGTGCACTTGCGCATATTTTTTCAGGAAGCTTTGCAGGTAGGTTTCTTGAAGCGTCTTGGAGACGTTGTTCTCCACAGTTCTTCTGGATTGAGTCTGTCTCAGTTTGTTCTGTTTCTTCATGTCATTCCAGACAGACTGATGATGATCAGATCAGATCTCTGTGTGGAGCACTGGCTG
>NW_015631022.1:1562850-1572834 GCF_001515625.1 Sinocyclocheilus rhinocerous | reverse complement strand
GCCTTCTGTACCTTCTGTACTTACTTTGTACATCTCCTTTGCTGCCACTTATAGGAGGACCGTTTGAAGATTAAGCCCTTTAAGCCCTTGAGCTCACTGCGGGAACTGATGGCAGGACCACGTAACCTCATCCGCAAACGTCAGGACAAGCTTCTGGACTATGAGCTAATCGAGGAGAAGAGTAACCTGAGCTTTGAGGAGCAAGCCATAGCGAACACCTACAAGACCATCAACACTCTCCTGCTGACCGAGCTGCCGCAGTTCAACAGCAAAGCCCTGCAGCTCCTGTGGGCCACGCTAGAGGCCTTCAGCTGCCTGCAGAGAGACCTGGCGGCGGATATGGAGCAGCTGGCCTCCAGCTTCACCCATCTACAGTGGTGGCCAAAATTATTAGAACACTAGTATTTTCTCCAGCTAAAAAATCTTTTGCTGTAGTGTGTCAGTAGGAAATATCAGTTTATATTTCCAAACATTCATTTAGCCATTAACTGTAATAATCCAGTGAGATTTTTGTCTGACAGCAGCCAGTGCTCCACACAGAGATCTGATCTGATCATCATCAGTCTGTCTGGAATGACATGAAGAAACAGAACAAACTCAGACAGACTCAATCCAGAAGAACTGTGGCAGCATCTCCAAGACGTTATGTCATATGTCATAAATATATTTTCTTTATAAATTAACTAAATGAAATCAACATTTAGTGTGAATATCATTTGCGTTTAAAACAGCTTTTGCCCTCGGTGCACTTGCGCATATTTTTTCAGGAAGCTTTGCAGGTAGGTTTCTTGAAGCGTCTTGGAGACGTTGTTCTCCACAGTTCTTCTGGATTGAGTCTGTCTCAGTTTGTTCTGTTTCTTCATGTCATTCCAGACAGACTGATGATGATCAGATCAGATCTCTGTGTGGAGCACTCAGACAAAAATCTCACTGGATTATTACAATTAATGGCATGTTTGGAAATGTAAACTGATATTTCCTACTGACACACTAAAGCAAAAGACAGAAATAACTGACTTAAAACCATTTTTTAGCTGGAGAAAATACTAGTGTTCTGATAATTTTGGCCACCACTGTACGCTGCCAAGCCAAAAATCTCACCATCTGGATTTAAATAACCAAGTATTTAATACAAGTACTTCGTTTTAGAATGAAATCATTTTTGTATGTTACAGTATATGTTTACGCAACAATTCTTTTAACCCTAATGCAGTGCGTAGGTTTTTTATTTCTCAAACAACCATGTCAGAAACGTACCCATATCCATATTCCAGGATGACAATGTCAAGATTTATCAGTCTCAAATTGTGAAAGATTGGCCACCACAAAGTCCAGACCTTAACCCTATTAAAAGTCTTTGGGACGTGCTGGAGTCCACTTTACACTGTCTGCTAAAAAAAAAATTGCACACTAATATTTCATTGGAGGCCCTTTAGTTTTGATAACATTGTACATTCCTTGTGGCATTGTTTCCACAATGTCATGCAATGTCACAACATTTATTTCCACCAAGAGTTGCATTCATTTTTGGCTGAGATCTTATATTGACAATGGGAGAGTCAAACCACTCTGTAAAGTCAACTCCGGCACATCCTAAAGACTTTCAATAGAGTTAAGCTCAGGACTCTGTGGTGACCAATTCATACATGAAAATGATGAAATCACTGAACCACTATTTCACAATTTGGGTCCAAAGAATCTTGACATTGTCATCCTGGAATATGAACATAATATCTTCTGACATGGTTGTTTAAGAAATGGAAAGCTACACACTGCATCAGTTAGGGTTAAAAGAATTGTTGCCAATCATATGACAACATGCCAGAAACATATTAATCACTGCAATAATGACAGTCCGAAACTCTTCAGTATTTGCTTATTTTAATCCAAATTGTGACTTTATTTTTGGCCAGGCAATGCATAAATGATCATACTACTTTCAATCATATCCTGTTTTTATTCTTCTGACAAAAATATATATACTGTATATTATTATTTACTTATTTATTTTTGTTCTTCATGAGATTTTTTTGTGAGATTCACCTTCACAGTCATGTAGTTCTCATCCTCGTGATTTTAGTTACACTTGAATACCCATCAGTTTCAGAAAATGTTGGACATTCTGTGCAGTAATCCACCATTGAACGGCACCGCAAGCATGTGCTTGGAAAAGTGTTATTAAATTTAGCTGTTTGCAGGCTGGCAGTGTTTATGAATTGCTCTCTGTCTCCCGGCAGCTCCCACACAGTTATTTGGAGGATGGTGAGTTCTGGAAGTGGGCAGAGACTTCGGTGCTGGAGGGTTCGAGGAGGATGGAGAGCCTGTGTCAGAGTGTTCAGGATGAGCTCAATGCTCCCATTGTGCAGGTCAGTTCCAACACAGAGACGCACTATTGTCTGTATTTGGGTGGAGACGTCTTCCTGCGGGACAGTTTGTTTCCCCTTACTGCAGCTTAATGCTGCCTGTGGACAGTGCTGGAATAAAACCACAGCCATTCATTCATCTTGATATAGTTTAGCCCTCATGTGTTTTGCATCAGTCTATCCATTAATTATAAACATACCTTAGTAAAATATATTATGTCCTGAGGTTACGGTGTTATGGGTGGCCCTGAACAGCTGCCTCTCATTTAGTGAAATTCAAATGCAAATTACAGTGAAAATAAACTACCGGTCAAAAAGACACATCTGCTCATTCTTTATTATTAATATTACCTACATTTTAGAATAATAGCAAAGTTATTAAACTGTCCAATATTATTACAAATTTAACTATGGGAAATACACGATCGTTCAAATGTTAGAGGTCTGTATTGATTTTGAAATAAGTCACAAAGGCTGCATTTTTTTTGATCAAATATACAGGAAAAACGAATATTATTAAATATTATTACAACTTGAAATAACTGTTTATTTGAATATATTTTAAAATGTAATTAATTTTCTGCATCATTACTCCAGTGTCACCTGTAAAGTCAACTCCGTCACATCCTAAAGACTTTCAATAGAGTTAAGCTCAGGACTCTGTGGTGACCAATTCATACATGAAAATGATGAAATCACTGAACCACTATTTCACAATTTGGGTCCAAAGAATCTTGACATTGTCATCCTGGAATATGAACATAATGGTTTATTTGAATATATTTTAAAATGTAATTAATTTTCTGCATCATTACTCCAGTGTCACATGATCCTTCAGAAATCAGTCTAAAATGCTGATTTGATGTTCAAAACCCCAAACTTTTTTTGGTAGTGTAATGTATGTGTATGTGACCAAAGGTAATTAATTTTCTGCATCATTACTCCAGTGTCACATGATCCTTCAGAAATCAGTCTAAAATGCTGATTTGATGCTCAAAACCCCAAACTTTTTTTGGTAGTGTAATGTATGTGACCACAAATATTTGGGACTGAGCATGATTTTATGCATCAGGAATAGATTGGTTTGTGATAAGTTATTTTCATTTTCATTCATGCATTCATGCAACCAACTGGACAAAGTGAAAATATTGGCCTATTCGAAGATCTGGAGAAAAAAAGTAATATCAGGCATTGGACAAATTAAATGCTTCAAAATGAATTATCAGAAAATAAAAGCTGTTTGAGAGGAGATTGTGAAAACAGATTATGAAAGCAACCTTACAGTAATTTGCACTGATGATTGCACTATTCTTCTATTGACAGCATAAGCAGAGACAGCACCATTGTCATGTTTCATATTTCAGAGCAATATTAATATTGTGTGTTGGTATGACTTCTCTGTCTTGATGTCATGTCATGTTATGTCATGTCATGGACATTAGGCCATCACTACAGCTAATGTCAACCAGATTGTTTGTTTATCCAGAGTCTAATCAATATCATGTCTGCCGTCATAAAGACATCAGTCCTGATGAGTTTAGAGAGAAGACAGGAGGATCAAACAGAGAGGTGCTCTGTAATCTTCAGAAGGGCTGCGTGTTTGCTGACAGGGATCAGAATGTAGATCACGGATGTAAATCCTTGGAGTGTCTTGCTCTCATGTTCACTTCCTATCTCATTTTTTTGGGATCCAGCACTGTAATTACTGCACTTCTACTTATTTCATGTACATTTGCATTCTAAATGGAATTTATGCTGCTGTATGTAATTTCACATTAAGTATGAGTGGGTAGGAAATCAGGGTTTTTTCATGTCTGTGTCGTCTCAGGCGCTCAATCCCGTGTGTGAGCGGCGTCTCAAGGCTCTGACCGCCAAACACGGCTCAGAGAAGATCTACCAGCTGACAGGCCCTGTGGTGGGCACCCGTGACCTCGACCTGACCCTCAACAAGGGAGAGCTGGTAGCTGTCGTCAGTGAGATGGACACGCGAGGAGACCGTCGCCGCTGGCTGGTTGATGCAGGAGGTAAAACTGGCATGTGGAGAAAGAAGTCATAATCCAGTTAAAAATAACCAAGCTGGTTTTATTGTGTGATCAAGACTGATCCATAAAATGATCTCATATAATGCATACAAATGGACATAAATTCCTGTTTGCACCAAGAATATACTGAAAAATGTTTAAATGAAATTCAAACAAAAGGTCTTTTTTATTATATTGGTCTTTTAAAAACATAATGCAGTCATTCACATTCTATATTGCAAAATAAAAACCTTTTGATAATAGTTTACACTCACGCTAATGCTCAATAAAACTCCAGATAACACTTGCTCTAATGCAACAAAAATCCATCTGATCAAACTGATTTCACTTGCTCTAAAGGGCTCATGAACTGAACTATTTTGTATTGTTCTCTGAGGTCCACTTATAATCTTATCAAGATTTACATCAAAAAATATCATAATTTAGAAGTAATAGGCTATTTTCTGTCCTGTTTTTGACCCCCCTCATCCTCTTCAATCTAACCTTCAAAAACATATTGTTTTAAAGTTATAGGCGAGGCTTAATGCTTAATCAAGCAAGCATTCAAAGATCGACTGGACAAAGTTTTATCATTTATTTTTTATGTTTATTCATTAGGTTTGTGTGTGTACATTTCATTGCTGTTGAAAGTCTTTGATAGTGCTGCGAGTGACATCTGCTGGTTAAATACAGTTAAAGCACATCAAATCTGCTCTTATCAATATGCAGAACCGAAACACTGAAATGTGCAGATTTGAGTATCTTCATAGGTTTTCAATTTTTTTTTATTTTCTTCAGGCCCGAGGGGATATGTGCCTGCCTCAAAACTGGCACGTTACCACCAGATAACCGTTGACCCGCCCCAGTCTCCTCATCTGAACGTCACACCCAGCGGTCCAGGGCCGCGAAGACACTCCTACACCCCCGGAGCCCAGCCGCTGCTGACCACCATGACTACGCCCTGTTTTCAGGTGACTGACACAGACATGCCTTTGACTGACGGGTCATAAGACCGCCGCGTTACTTGGCCTGATTCGTGTGTCAAACAGAACGAGACCTCTGGAGATTGATGGCAGGTCTGCAGTATCTCATAATCATCAATCACACACACTTCAGCATTTGTAAATTCAGTATTGGTGGAACAGAAATGAACTGCCGCTCCTTGTCAGCAGAAGTGAAATACTCCATCACGGCCACCTACACAAACACACGGCACCCACACACACACACACCGATTCATTCATCTGCATGATCTGCTTGTCAAATGCTTCCCTATCATCGTGGCTTCATGTTTAAGAAAGCAGAAATATCGGAGGTAGCTTCTGACTGTGAGAGTGGGAGATACATAGCTGTTGTGACTGTAAAAATATGACAAGTTTTTTTCTAAACAATCTTCACGGGTTGTTTATCATTGTGAGAGTGCAAATGATAAACAGACCGGCTAACATTATGACTCCCAGATGAATTAGATATCCCGGTTTTGTTGCCTCGAGTGGAAATTATATGTTTTTCAAAACCAATATTTTCTGAAGAAAATGTGACTGGTGTTTGCCCATGCAAAATTCGCCACCGTGATGCTAGCATGATGTGAGTGATTGCAAGGTGTTGCTTTCAGAATATTGCTAAGTGGTTGCATACACTGGCTCAAGTAAAAAAAAAAAAGAATCTTACTAAATATGATTCAGGGCTCTTTTGAAGAGTTTTTTTTTTTTTTTTTTTCAAATCACTTTTTTTGTTGTAATTTAATTTGAATTTTATATTTATTTTATTATTAATCATTTTCATGTTCTTTTTTTTTGTCAACAATTATATCACTGCACCGGCGTTTAAAGTCAGCATGAAATGGAAATTCACCCTATATAATTTTTTTAAATGCATATTATTGATCGTATTTTTAATTATTCTTCCATTCAACCTTTTCACAACCCAATTCCATCATGCAATTTTTTTTTTTTTTTGAGAATACATTACACTCAAATGCATGCCACAATACAGAAGAAAATATCTGCTGCTACTTCAGTTTCATTGCAACTTTCATTTTTCCATGACTTTAACATTTTGGGTTAACCCTATGAGCAAATATGATCAATAAGTGATGCTAGCCTTAAAAAAATGCCGCTTATGAACATGATTCATAACAAATTACTGATATTAACCACAAGGGGAGGCACTGGTTTGCAGCCCACTTGAGATGACTAACATGCAGACTTGAAGACTGGATTTTTACAAAATGCTTGTTTGTGCACCATTTTAATAATACTTGATGGACAGTTTTAGTTATTTAAATCTGTACTGTGGATCTAAGATGTATTTGGACACTTGGGGTATGCTTAATGTATGCATGTCATTAAGGCATAGATAACGAAATATCAATCCAAGTGATGTTTAGTTAAAAAAAATGATCCAATAAATCTTTTTAAGCAGAACTTTTCTTTTCTTTTCTTTTTTTACAATAAAAAGCTTGTTAAATTCTAAATGATTAAACAATAGATATACTGCTTAAAATTAAAGCAAATAAAAAGCTGTTGACCAATACAATACCAATATCACCTGATATTTTATGTTTGATTTAATAAGTGTTGGAAGACTTTTATTTTTACAGTGATGAAAAGTCCAACACTTGGAGACACATAAAAGCGACAATTTTTCAAATCGGATGCATACACTTTAAATTCTTGATTTATATATATATATATAAATTGATTGCTTTAGCCTATATCCAGTTGGCTGATATGTCATATTCATGTCTAAATTTAATGTGTACTATATATGAAATTAGCATTAGCTGGTCTTTATTTGAGAAAATATGATTCCCAGTGTGCACAAACTTACAAGATTACTGAGTGCATTTCAGTGTTTACTTTTTTTTTTTTTTAATTTTTTGAAGTACTGTAATTCAATTACAGAATGTATGAAGTAAAAACCTGTTATTTTACAGATTGTTTTATTTAGGTTTAATCAAGTTCAATTTTTCATATTGACTCCTTTTTTTATTTTTTTATTTTGTAATTATTACCTAAAATAAATATAAATTGAATTGCTCTCAAACATATCAGCTTTGAGAAAATCAATATCAGTCGAGCACTGAAAAAAGCATTTAATACCTTCTGGTTGTAAAACGTTAGTAGTTCATGCTTAATGTAATGAAATACACATAAGGTTATGATTTGTTTTCAGATGCTTTTTGGATTGGTATTTACTTATGTATGCAATGGCATTCATACATATTTAATTGTGTCTTAAGTGTCCAGATACTCTTTGGAGCCGCTGTGTGGGTGGATGTCAAACACACGCTAACGATGATGAATCATTAAGCTATTCTAATTGCTTGCATGCAGATTCAGTTCTGGCTGCTGCATTGTGCTTGTATTGTGACCTCATAATCTCTGTGATGAAGAACCTACTCATATCAAAAGATTCAAGAGTGCAGATGATTTGCTGCAGTGTCCGTCATGAATCTGCCTGCAATTGCATCGGCTGTCCACCAGAGCATCCTCTGTGAAGCCTGCCATCGCTACCTTAATCCTGCAAACAGACTCATATATTATTCATCTGATCCTCACAATCGCTTTAACAGGGATCCAGTGAGAGGCAGTTCATCCAACCCCTGAATAAGGCATCATCTGTACAAGTCACTTTGAAGAGACATTTATTTTATTTATTCCAAATGTCATTAAATCGATTCAGTCTTGAATGAACAAGACTGCAGTCCATCTCGTATTTTCACACTTCTGCTATTCTGAGATGCGTGACCAGAAACAAAAGCAGCTTCGGCTGAGGTTTCCGCCTAACCTCTGAGGGCTCTATTTATGCCCAGCAGATTAAAACATTGACGTGAACCAGGCGTTCAGAGTATTTCCGTCTGCTGCAGAGCTTTGTTTTGGAGATGTGCATTGGGTTTGAGGCCGCTTTTAGCCCGAGTGCAGCTATTCCTCTGAGAATGTGCAAATGTCACGGCAGGGCTGATGATAACTGTGTTTTGTCCTTTTGTCACGCTGCAGGCAGAGCAGAAATGCAACGTCCGAGAGAGCGCCGCCTGTCAATCGCTCCTGCTTCCGTCAAGCGTCTGCTGCAGAGCTTTGTTTTGGAGATGTGCATTGGGTTTGAGGCCGCTTTTAGCCCGAGTGCAGCTATTCCTCTGAGAATGTGCAAATGTCACGGCAGGGCTGATGATAACTGTGTTTTGTCCTTTTGTCACGCTGCAGGCAGAGCAGAGCAGAGATGCGACGTCCGAGAGAGCGCCGCCTGTCAATCGCTCCTGCTTCCGTCAAAAGCTGCTTGTCAGCAGAGCTTTGATGCACTGAACCCCCACAGCTTCCGCTTCCTCTATGCGACAGAACTCAAAGCTCTATAAATACATTTCTCTATTCAATAGTCTAAAAATAGCCTGCTTGTCGGCAGGAGCCCTCTATGGCTCCCCCTGTTGGAGCAGTTGGGGACCGCAGCGGCCCTTCCTCTCTCACTCCTGTGGGAGGTGCGTCTCTCACATTACATCGAATCGTGCCCTGGCCTTACTCTCTGTCTCAGCTGAAGAGCCATGGGGAAATGCTACGGTAATTAGATATATTATGTATCCCTCACAGCATTACATACTATGAAGCATTTCCTTGTGGGAGAGCAAGCAAACCCAACACCTCTGTTCCAGCTCCCTGCATTAGATGTCTGTTTGAGCTCGTATTAGAGAGAGAAGAGAGGATGAGCCAGGCAGTAGGGGTTTTAGAAATCTGCAGCAAACCTAATTTCCACAATTTAATTTATTAGCTATTTTGGTGGCACTGCAAAAAAAAAGTCTTTTTTTTTTCCCAGCTAATTTTACAGTAATAATATCTGAACATGCTTTAAACAAGATTAAATAACTTGACATTAAGATGTTTTTTAGAGTTTATTATTCTTACCTCACTGGATTATTCATTAATTCATTCATTTTTGTATTTATTTAAATATTTATTTATTTTTGGTTGGTTGGTTGGTTGTTTTAAGCATAAAACTAACAAAATGTTAAGGGATTTATGGTTAAAACAAACAAAAATGTCTTTGGGGTATGAAAATTAAATGATTTATATTCACTAACATTAGGCTGAATATCAAATAGGCTGAATATAAAATAATGTTAGATTAAGATATTAATATATTAAAGTAAATATTAGGTTAACATTATTTTATCAATAGTAAATAAATATTATATTATTGGTATGAATGTCTGAGTACTTGTAGTGTTTTCCAGTAAAAATGGCTATTTTTAAAACAAGATAGATTTACTTTAGAAGCAAAATTGCATAAAATATGAAACTTTTTTTCATATAATATATATTTGTATTTAATTTCAAAATGAATTAATACTTATTATATAATGAAAGTATTTTCTTGTTTTAAGCATAAAAGTAAAAAAAAAGAGATTTGTTAAAAATAAAAGTGGCATATGAAAAATAATTACACAATATAATCACTGGTAAAGGTTATATTATTAAAATGTAGGTAATTATTTTATTAATTTGTCAAAAATAATATTTTTATTATTTATTATTAATATAGTTTACTGTAAGGCAAGACAAAAATACTGATATATACATACACAATTTATTTATCTTTATTATATATAT
>NW_015631022.1:1541040-1562840 GCF_001515625.1 Sinocyclocheilus rhinocerous | reverse complement strand
TATATATATATATATATATATATATATATGTATATACATTTTTTTTTATTATAAAAAAATTAGTGGGGGTGAGGGATTGGAAACAGATCCTTTTTCAATATCCAGGGAGATGTTTTTTTCCCGGCACAATCAGGAATCCTCTTGCTACGGAAGGTCATCATAGAAAAAGCTGTCAAAAGCTGCTGTGTAGAAATAGACACCGTGGCCTTGTCCGGCTTAGTGCCGGGACTGTATTTAGTAACTTTTTGGCACTGGAGTCATGATTGTGTTAGTGCTGTCAGCTGATCTGTGGCACAACCAACTTTAACCTTATCCGAAGCTCATCTTGGCCAGAGCTCCGGCCCGGCTGAAGCCCCTCATCACAGAGAAATTAAGAGTTTATAGTGCAAAGATGCACGTGAGCTGCTTTTCCAATGAGAAATACAGCAACACTCCTTGAGTGACCTCTGTGAGAGAGAGAATGTAGACTCAACAGATCACGCAGCTGTTTAAAGGTCTAAACTATAAGCTTATGAAGTTCATAGGTCAGCGTTTAGGGTTTCTTGTCCAGACGAACATGCCTATCTGACATTAGAGGCTCGTGTATTTATAGAGCACACAACGTGAAAGTCTTGGCATTTTTACATGGAGATGAATTACAAATCGTGTCACATTATAGAACGATCATGACATATAGAGATGATGAATGTGTATTTTCTGGGCCGTCGTGGACGGTTTACATGTTGACCTTCATAAGAGCTGGGTCATTGAACTTTCGCTTTCATAAATCCTGTTGGCCTTTAAGTGTGTGACCAGGTAGTCGTGAATCCCGTCCAGTACAAGCAAATTCAATAAATCAGCTCAATGAGGCTGCGATGGAGATCCAAACATCTTGGCTGATTTTTCCTGAGAGGTTGGCATGATGTTTTCTCTCGATACCAAAAAACACACTGCGAAATGTAGCATCTGAGTGTCGTTTCCCTTGATTTTGTAGGTGTGAGTTCTTGAAAGTTTTGAAAGCATGCATACGTAACCCTCCTCTATAGGTTCCTGTGTCTCTCTCAGATCTCTCCACCTCCCCTCGCTCTTTTCGCTCAGGCTCTTGTAAACAGTGCTGGCCCTGAATCTCAATGATGTCAGGCGTCAACAGGGCGGTGGAGGACTTTGAGCTTTGGAGTAAAGGGTGTGTGTATGTTAAGGGTCATGTTGACGAGTGCTCTAGTTTGCAGCGCGTGTGCTTTGGAAATTTGATATGATACTTTATCTTTCTTGTCTGATGCTCAACTTACAGGCTGTTGCTTATTTTTAACTGTAAAGTTCAAATGTGTTGCATCTGAATGCTTTGATCTGAGCAGCTCTCACACTCAGCCAGTGTTGCTGTTTTTGGTTTTACTGGTTTTACTACTTTTGGTTTCATGCACGAATGATGCATGTGCTCTTAGTTTGGGTTGCTTTTAACATACATTTGGGAATGCAACATGCGCCAAACTATCTTCCCTTTGTGCTGTAAAATAAAATAAATATTATATATGTTTCTTAAATACTACATGCTTAAATATGTAGTATATAAATATGACAACAGTAATGTCTTAATTTGTTTCATATTTTTATTAAACAATGTAATAATTAGTAGTACTTGCAGTAATATAATAATAATAATAATAATTAGTGCTGTCAAATGATTAATAACGATTAATCGCATCCGAAATACGTTTTTGTTTACATAATATATGTATGTGTGTTGTTTATATTTATTATGTACATATAAATACACACACATGCATGTATATATTTCAGAAACATTTTATGTTTATATATTAACTATATTTATTTATAATATAAATTATATGAGCATAAATATAGACATGTAAATATTTTCAAAATATATACTGTATGTGTGTGCATTTATATATACATAATAAATATACACAGAACACGCATATATAATGCAAACAAAAACTCTTTAAACTCATTCATCGCGATTAATCGTTTGACAGCACTAATAATAATTTATTATTATTAATTTCAATTATGTATATAATATAATTATTAATTATATTGTTATTATTATTCATATTCTTATTATTTTATAGTCAATTACCCTTTATAGTTATATAATCAAAAAGGTGCAGCCCCACAACAAACAAGATTAATACACATTTTAAATCAAAATCACAATTTTTATTAAATATTTCCCCAAATTCAATCCTAATATCAGACTTATTTTAGTCTACTAGCACAGAAACCTCATTAAGGACATCTAGTAATTGTTAGTGCTTATATAAAAAGGCTGCTGTCAACAAAAAATAAGCTTTAAGGGCCCCTTGTGCTGTCAAAAAAAATAATTATTATATTTTATTTTCTGAAATTATACTCTTATTTTGCATTGAAATATTACAATAGTGATGTCTTCGTTTAGTTTTTTATGAAGTAATATAATAATAATTAGTAGTAGTAATTATTATTATTATTGATAGTATGAATATTTTTTAGTCAATTAAATTTTATAGTTATATAATCAAAAAAGGTGCAGGCCCACAGCAAGCACAGAAAACCTGTAGCTGCTTTTTTTTCCAAGTACACATTATAAGTCAAAATCACAATTTTTATTAGAAAAATCTGCATTAGACCCCACTCAAGGTTGTTTTCTGATTGCAATAATCTTAAAACCTTTATATTGTGTCATATTTTTGCGCTGTCAAGCTGTGAGAACACTTGGCAAGGCTCGACGTATCTTAGCGGCCAGTAGCATTGATTGAAGGAGCCACTCAGCTTTGCAGACGCTATCTGTGCTGCATTATAATGCAGTCTGGATAGAGACCCTGTCCTATCTATTTGATAACACACCAGGCAGATTATAGCCATAAAGGAAGCCATAGCCACAAATGGAGATCTTAATGGCGGTGGGAATGAAGTGACCCATCCGCTCGCCCGCGCAGGTAAGATCTGCTGCCCTTTCAGAGTCCATTTCACGCCCTCATATCCAATGTTCCTGCGGTTGTCATGTTTTATGGAAACCTGTCCTTCCTCTGATCGTCATAAGGACATATGATGTACCTTTGGGAAGAAAGTGCTCTTACATCCCGTTCATTGGGTCGATGTGTTTTAGATGCCTGTGGAGATTATGGTGAGGCATTTATAATGGAAGTGAATGGGGGAAATATTTGCAGAAATTAAAAGTAGAAATGTGAAGCTTATAAATGTATAAAAGCACTTTCATAAATGAATCTGTTAAAGTTTGGGAATTATTTAGGTTGCATTGTTGTTTATAGTTTTACAGTCATTTTTATAGGTTTTATTGATTTTAATTTTACTTTTTTATTTTATTTTTTATGAATTAATTAATTTACTTATTCTGGAAACCCTGATACTTTTATTCTAGGATACTTTGATGACTTGAAAGTTCAAAAGATTATAATTTTTTTAAATAGAAAGCCTTTGCAACATTATAAATGTATTTATGGTCATGTTTGATTTTGATTTAAATCTAAATGTGTTAATTTATTGGAAAAAAATCTAACTGACCCCCAAACTTTTAAACTTGATTTATTTATCCATACTAAAATCACTGGCCATGTTCACTGTTCTTCACTGTAACCCAGATTTTAGCTTTTTTAAGAAAAGCAGGGACAAGTGTTTTTTACTATTATTATTATTATTATTATTATTATTTATTTATTTATTTTTGTGGTCATCAACATTACACCACAAATGCTATCAACCAAGCTAAATGGAACCGAGAATATTCCTTTTATAGTTCTATATATTTGTCAATTCATTACCTACTCAACTAGAATCCTCTAATTAACTCCCAGGTATTTACACTGTGTATTAATTAGTAACACTCATAATATTGGTTGCTTGCTGCTTATTTCTGTTGTTTTAATGACTGTTCCCCTCAGTGCTGGTGGAGAGCTGTTATTGCTGGCAGTTTGAATACCAGCAGCCATCATTCTTTGAAAACTGACACGCGCAATCTTTTCATACAAGTGTGAGGAAAATAGCCCTGTTGTTCACCTTCCCAAAGGCAGCTGGCTGGGAAAGCATCCAGGCGGGAGATGGGAGAGGGGAGGGAATGCTGCTGCTGCTGCTGCTGCGGATCCCATATCTTTCCCCAGCCCGAGTCGATCTCACGGTGTGTTTGTTTTGAGACACGGTGATCATGTGACTAACTCCTGTCTTCCCAAATCCATCATCTGCTTGTTCTTGAGTTAGCAGCTTTTCCCATCCTCACCTTAATGGGCCTGCTGGGAGATGACTAGACATTGTTTGAGCTCAGCTGTTGATGGCAGACGGTGTGTTTTGTTTAGATGTTTTGAGAACTTGCGTGGAGGAACTTTGAGAATGTTCTGCGGAGCGGCAGAGGAGATTAACAAAGAGCAGAGTGTACACACTTAACTGTCTGCCATGGAAACTCCACGGAGCTGCTGCTAACACGCTTTCATTAAACAGCTCTCGAGCATCAGTAAACCTGTCCGTCCTAAAGCATCCGTTTTGCATAGATTACTTACACATTGTGGTCTGTTACTGATTACAGATTACATGATGAAAATTGTAGTCAGTAACGTAATCTAGATTACTCATTTTATGTAATGTATACTTACTACTTTTGGATTACTTTTAGATTACTTTTGAACTAACTTTGATAGATTTGAATGGGATTACTGTTATATATAAAAAAAAACAGAGAGAATAAAATATATTCCATTCTTCATTATCAACGTCATGAAATGCATTAAACATTACATTTTGCCAGGGTTTCCCAAGTAAATGAAAGAACTGCAGAGGGTTTGTAAAATTAAAATGATTAAAATGTTTACATTGTGTGACCATTAACCGACATCAGAGAACTGTGAACATGTGAATGTGTTGTAAAATTATTATTGACTGAGAGGTGCTTTTGTTCTCAAGTTCCGAAGCATGGATCGCAAGTTAATTTATATTACATTTACATGGTCATTCTATATGTGAATATTCGAAGCTAAACAATATGACACAGTAGAATTTTTTAGCGAGGAAATTTTTAAAGAAAAAGGAGGAATTAGGGAGAATCAATGAATTATCATTTACCGCTTTTGTGTAAATAATTTGTAATAATGTAATCCATAAAAAGTAACTGTTATCTGATTATGAGCATTTACAAGTTCAACATTTTTGGAATCTGATTACGTAATCCAGATTAACAGCACTGTCTTGTTTAGCATTATTGATCTACGTGATGCATTATAAATGTAAACTAGGTTTTTCGCGTTTTGTGAGGAAAACATAAATGGTGTTTGCTACTGCAATGCTAGGGTCTTTACAGGGAATGCATATGCACTGCAATGTGATTTGCTAAGATGTTCTGAACTGGCACTGATGGCAGTTGATAGGCAATGGTGGTTTTGTGGTTGTTAACACATTCTGGTGGTTGTTTACGTTTTGCTATGAGGTTGCTAAGGCAATTTTAGGTGCTTGCTAGTGCATTGATATCTGGTTGCTAGGGTGCTCTGGTTACTGCTGCTCTATTCAAGGTTGTTAATCCTTTGATATCTGGATGCTGAAGTGTTTAGGTGGTTGCTAGTGTGTTCTGGTGGATGACGGAATGTTCTAGGAGGTTGCTAGCCCAAGTCAAAAGAGTCATCTATATGTGCCTTGGCTTCTTTTTTTTTCTCTCCACTAGCTAAATACCACAAATACTTCCCCCTAACCAGCGACACGATTTGAGGTATCATTCACATTCGTTGCACAAATGGAGCGGGACGAGTTACACAGTGAAGTTGAAATCCTTAAGTATGAGCGAGTAATAATAGTAAAGCATGGCACCTCCAATTATTCTTCATTTCAAGAACAGCTTCCTCATTTGTTAAACCATTTAATCATCTAATTTCCCCCTGTAGGTCTGGTTTCTGTTTTATCTGTTCATCTCATTAAGTAACCTTTCATTTTTACGCTTGCTGTACCAGCTGCCCCGCTGCCACTCGGTCAAGGTTGCTCAGGAGCTCAAGGTCAGATTCACAATAGGGAATGCTACTGCTTTAAAATGTCGTTGGTCACTGGCGTGAGGGCAGAGCTCTGTGCAGCCTGCAACCCAGAGAGATTACGGCTCCTCATGCGATAAACACAAACCACTGCGATGGGGCTCTTTTAGACCTCTCTGTCAGTGCTGGGTAGTAACTGATTGCATGTAATCTGGATTACGTAATCAGATTCCAAAAAATAAGTACTTGTGTTTAGATTAAATTACATTTTAAAATACTCCGAATCAGTCACTTTTTTATTGATTACATGATTACATATTATTCACTCGGTAGCAATAAATATTCATAATTTCTTGATTTTCCCTAATTCTTCTTTTTCATCTTTTAAATTTTCCTAAAATAGCCTACCGCTTATATACAGTCAGAAAATCTTTAAAGAGCATTTCAATATTACATAAACTACTGATAAACACGCAGAGGGTTATTTAATCATGTATTACTTTGTCTTTGGAAGGCTTTTTGTCTTTCAAACACATTAAAATTCACAAATTCATGTTATTTCTTATTTACATGTAATGCAGGGAATCCCAAACATTGTTTTTTTTTTTTTTGGTCAGCCAAACCTCTTTCGCCTAATATATTTACTTGAAGCACCCTGAGATTTTAAAATAAATATTTTAATTATTAAGAATCACATTTGAATGTTCATGGCTCTCTGACGTTGGTTAATTGTCATATTAAATACAGGTAAACAAACAAATTATTTGAATGTGTTTTATTTTGATTTAAAATGATTTATTTTAATTTTACATTTTTATGATTGAATTCATTATTAGCTTAAACTCACAAACCCCCTGCATTTTCTTTACGAACCCCAGTTTGGGAAACTTTGACATAATGTAATGTTTAAAGGGGTCATATGATGCTGCTAAAAAGAACATTATTTTGTGTATTTGGTGTAATGAAATGTGTTTATGCGGTTTAAAGTTAAAAAAACACATTATTTTCCACATACTGTACATTATTGTTTCTCCTCTATGCCCCGCAGTTATGCTTTCTTTCTTTGCGTGAACATTTGGGCGGCTTTATGCAAATCTTCCCACATAGTGAGGTAGGTATGTGGGGGCGTGTTCGAACGAGCCGTTTTAGGTAGGTGTGGCTAACTCTTAACTTTTATAAAGAATATCTCTTTGGATTTGAGACTTTAGTCTTTGCAACTTTACAGATCTTCTTTATGCACCAAGAGCTTGTAACACTCTAAAGAGAAAGGAAAAAATGAAATCGCATCATATGACCCCTTTAATGCACTTCATGTTGTCAATAACAACTAATAGAATATAATGTCTTTCTTTGCATTTTTATGTAAATATGGTACAAGATTATCCTATTTAAATCAGTGTGATAAACGAGTTAGTAGTAAACTAAAAGTGATCAAAAATAGTCTGATTATTTTAGGCTACATACCAAAAATGTGTGATGCAATTACGTTCCTAATTACAATTTTTGTCATGTAATTTGGTTAACAATTTGTAAGTAATCTACCCAGCTCTGCTCTCTGTTGATGTGCCTATGGGGTCACCTTTGGCTCGTCACCCAGTAATCGCACTTGCCGGAAACACCTGTTTCAATAACACCAACATAGTCTTCAGTGCAGATGAAGGGATTTCAGAGTCTAATCTTGGCATTTACTGCCTTTTTTGAACCCGGCCCCTCTGGACAAATGCACAGCGTTCTGCAAACACAGGACTTATTGTTTTGCCCCTACTGTAGTATGCTTTATGTGTAAACACAGCCCGCAACAGAACCCTGTTTATAGTGTAAATAATCTGCAGGAGACAACTGGAAATGCAAACACCGTCTAAAGCGCTGTTGATTAAAACATAAACTAATCCCGAGAAGCCAAGAAGGAAAATTCACTTTCTCTCTAAAATACTCCAAGTCCTTGTTCTCATTTTAACTTTATGAAAGCTAATCAAGCAGAGCAAAGGTGTAAATCTTATTGTGCTTGAATCTAAAATAATAGTATATTAAAATGTGCCGTTTCTGTAATAACTGCCTGGCCTTTTGAGCTAAAGCAGGAATTGTGACGTTCTCGTCCTCCATCATGTGAATGATTGCTATTGCTGTCTGGAGCTGTGTGTTTATGGACTACTATTGTGAAATGCGACCACTAGGGGGAGTTTTGTGCTGTTCTGTCTGCCATTGCAGCAAAACAAATAAATATACCGCTTTTTATGTGTCTCATCTGTATTAATCTGCCTGCAAATCACAACAAGCAGATAATGCTTTTCCATCGTGGCAGTAATAAAACGCTCCGCACACTTGCTGAGGCAGCACGCCATATCTGAAGGTTAAGGTGTCCTCCACTTCCCGCCTGTGGCGAATAGAGATTTAAATTAACCAGTCATTTTCCCAACAGCTCCTTGATATTAAATGGGAAAAAATGACGAGGCAAAGAAATGAAAAATCAGAGTTGATATCCGTGAGCAGAATTCCGTTTTGTGGAGCGCAGTGTCACTAAAACCCAAGAACTTCAGGAAAGAAGTCATTTTATCAGCGTGAAATCACACCAAGCGGCACTCGGCTTCGGTTTACTGTTATTGCTGTCAATATGGAAACAGAGGGGCAGGTCAGCTGGCGAGTTTTCATAAACTGAAACGGGGTCATTTCAGTGCCCGCAGTCGCTTGACCTCTGTTCCCTGCTGGCCTGCTGGGATTTGCGTCAGATTATGGCTTGCAAGGAAACCGCTTTCCTTTTCTCCCTCTATGTTTGCGCTGTGCTGCAGCAGATGCATGCAGCCACTCAGGTTTGCTCTGTCAATGGCAAACCTAGCCCTCTTATAAAGCCTCCGGTAAGAGTCTTAAGCCTAATTTGATTACATCATGATCGACAGCAGTCGTGTCCGACAGAGTACCGGATGAGATTTGTCCATCCTCAGCTTTAAGCGGTCCAGTGAAACATTGACACAGTGGAAAAATGATGATGAAATGTGGATTTGTCAATGCTAAGATCCCGTGACTGTATACTTCACCTGTCCAAATGTCACACAGATATTTTAGCAAATTTCCCATGTAGCATGTATTTGCCCATACTTTTATTTTTATATATTTATTGATTTTTTTATTATTATTTTATATTTACTATCTTTAGTACTTCCAAAATATTCCATACAACCAGAACTGGATGTGACCTGCTGTGTCCCATGATGCAATGCACTGGACTCTACTATTTATTTCTAGTGTGACGAATGAGACGGTAATATCAACACATTTAAACATTTTGTGGATTCATTATTTACTTAAATGATGACCTTTTTTCAGAAAATATTGAAGTAAAAATACAAAATAAAATAATCTAATAATAATGAATTAATTTATAAAATACACTCTACCATTCAAAAGCATGAGTCGATAAGATTTTTTATTTAAATGTCAGTCTCTTATGCTCACCAAGGCTGCATTTATTCAATCAAAATACAGTAAAAGCTGAAATATTGTGAGAAATAGTATTATAATTTAAAATAACTATTTACTATTTGAATACATTTTAAAATGTAATTTATTCCTGTGATCAAAGCTGAATTTTCAGCATCATTTCTCCAGTCTCCAGTGTCACATGATCCTTCAGAAATCATTTTAATATGCTGATTTGCTGCTCAAGAAGCATTTCTTATTATTATTATTAATGTTGAATACAGTTGCTGTTTGAATGGTAGTGTATGTTGTCATACCTGTACAACTACCTGTATATTTATTATTGTTTTTTTACTATGACTGTCCTATTTTTGCAGTATGCATACAAATATGAATGCAAATTTTCTTGTGCGTGAATTACACTGAGTGATGAATTACCCAAATATTTGAATTTGCCCAAATATGCAGACCACGTATCACAATGCAATGCATCTGACCAGTGTCACAAGATATTCAGAAACTACCTTGTTGGTTCATTATTTATTATTTACTTCATTTACACAAAATTACAGTACAAATACAAAAGAACTGTAAAAGAACTAGAAGAGTACTCTCTAGAAGAATTGAACAAGCAGAGGGTCATGTGACAACAATATAGGCCTAGTATACAATGTTTTGAAATATTTATTCAGCATATACTGTTACACATATTGCTTTTTAAAATAAGTTTGTTTGCACTGTATGCACTTTATAAAGTGTGATATGCAGTAAACAGTATGCTAACATTCTTTCCGAACATAGCCAAAGATATCATCCATTTGGTGTAAACCAAAGCTGTTTGTCATTCCAAAACCTCAATGACGAACTAACAATCTAAATTGAATATAGATGTAATTTAACATAAGCTGCTGTCTGGGATCTCTAAAAGCCCTCTCCACATCTGTGTATGTAATGAGTGATGAGGAGACGCCATGAATAGCATACCTTCCTGGAACACCTGTAGGCTGGGCTCTAATCTAACAGATGGCTCTTCTGATCAGCACTGCTGTTGAATACACTACAGGTTTAATGCTTCTGTAGGTTAAAGCAACTGCTGGATGTTTTCCCAAAGATGTTTTGGCATTTGTGATTCGTGCTTTTACTATTGATCGCGCAACACTATCTGTCGAGATTGTTTGATAACGTTGGATAACTCAATCGATTGCTCACACTCCCAGCCTTCATTAAACTATATCTAAGGTGGAACAATGTTGATATGCTGATGCAAAAAAAAAAAAAGTACTTGTGCTGCTTCCTGAAACTCTTTCTGAGGGTAACATGATGCTCAAAACCTCCCCCTCACACAGGAGGAGTCAAGAAAGTAAAGCATAATGTAGAGTCAGCTGTCATCATCAAAAAATCAATCTATACACAGCGATCAGGACTTTTCCTTCAGGTTTATGTTTTGATTAATGACAACGGCCACATTCTTTCTTATGACACAGCTACTTAAAGTAAATCAATGGACATGACATACTGATTTGAGATTGAGTTTATAATGTCAAAAGTTTAGGAATTTGGAGAGTGAGGCACAATGCTCAATTACAGTTTATCCATCATTATGGATACATTGAAAACACGTGGTTTTAGAAGTCAATATGCAGCTAAATTCCTCAACACTGAACATTTTCAGCTTTTCACTGGCCTCCATTCTGCAGTTGAGTCTGTCCAAGGTACAATTAGGGGCCGTTCACTTTGGACTCATCCTTGTGTTCATCTGCACAATTTTTAATGACTTTGAGCATTTTGTCTAGCTGTTGTTCTGACTGCAGACTCACAAAAAAAGGTGGTATATGTCAAGCTAGAATTCTTCTGATGGTAGGAAAATCACCTAGTAAGTAAAGAGGACATGATTGTATTAATTTTTAAATGGACCTTAATAAGCGTGTTAATTCAATCCTCAACACAAGTGTACGGTAATACAAGAATGCAAGTTAAGCAATAGTTCACTCAGAAATGAAATTTTGTCCAGAAGTGACGATTTAAAGTTAAAACGCCTTTAATGATGGATTTATTTCTTCCAAACAAACAACATTTCACTTCACCATATGTTAACTGATGGACTGGAGTGGTGTGGATTATTGTGATGTTTTTATCAGCTGTTTGGACTCTCATTCTGACGGCACCCATTCACTGCAGAGGATCCATTGGTGAGCAAGAGAAAAAAAAAAAGTACTTGTGCTGCTTCCTGAAACTCTTTCTGAGGGTAACATGATGCTCAAAACCTCCCCCTCACACAGGAGGAGTCAAGAAAGTAAAGCATAATGTAGAGTCAGCTGTCATCATCAAAAAATCAATCTATACACAGCGATCAGGACTTTTCCTTCAGGTTTATGTTTTGATTAATGACAACGGCCACATTCTTTCTTATGACACAGCTACTTAAAGTAAATCAATGGACATGACATACTGATTTGAGATTGAGTTTATAATGTCAAAAGTTTAGGAATTTGGAGAGTGAGGCACAATGCTCAATTACAGTTTATCCATCATTATGGATACATTGAAAACACGTGGTTTTAGAAGTCAATATGCAGCTAAATTCCTCAACACTGAACATTTTCAGCTTTTCACTGGCCTCCATTCTGCAGTTGAGTCTGTCCAAGGTACAATTAGGGGCCGTTCACTTTGGACTCATCCTTGTGTTCATCTGCACAATTTTTAATGACTTTGAGCATTTTGTCTAGCTGTTGTTCTGACTGCAGACTCACAAAAAAAGGTGGTATATGTCAAGCTAGAATTCTTCTGATGGTAGGAAAATCACCTAGTAAGTAAAGAGGACATGATTGTATTAATTTTTAAATGGACCTTAATAAGCGTGTTAATTCAATCCTCAACACAAGTGTACGGTAATACAAGAATGCAAGTTAAGCAATAGTTCACTCAGAAATGAAATTTTGTCCAGAAGTGACGATTTAAAGTTAAAACGCCTTTAATGATGGATTTATTTCTTCCAAACAAACAACATTTCACTTCACCATATGTTAACTGATGGACTGGAGTGGTGTGGATTATTGTGATGTTTTTATCAGCTGTTTGGACTCTCATTCTGACGGCACCCATTCACTGCAGAGGATCCATTGGTGAGCAAGAGATGTAATGTTACATTTCTCCAAATCTGAGGAAGAAACTCATCAACATCTTGGATGGCCTGATGGTGTGTACATTTTCAGCATTTAAATTTTTGGGTGAATAATTCCTTTAAAGGGATAGCTCACCCAAAAAACAAAAATTCTGTCATGATTTAAGAAAATATCTTTAAAAATACATTTTAAAGAATAAAAATTTTATTTTGTCCGTATTATAAAAGTCAATGGCATTCAAAAACAATAAAAGGGTTAGTTCACCCAAAAATGAAATTAGCCCATGTTTTACTCACCCCCCGAGGCATCCTAGGTTTATATGACTTTCTTCTTTCAGACGAATCCAATCAGAGTTATATTAAAAATGATCCTCTTTAAAGCTTTATAATGGCATGGTAGTGCCAAAAGTAGTCAAATAAAGCGCATCCATCCATATTAAAACGTGCCTCACACGGCACTCCGGGGGTGAATAAAGGCCTCCTGTATAGCGAATCCATTTGTTTGTCAAAAAAAATCCATATTTAAAATGATATAAACAGTTTTGTGTAACTTCCGCTAACTGTCGTATGTGCGTTCACGAGAGACTGCCTTTCCGGAGGATGACGTAGAGCATAGGACATGTGCGTGTGAGTCTCGCGAAAATGTTTATATGACTTTCTTCTTTCAGACGAATCCAATCAGAGTTATATTAAAAATGATCCTCTTTAAAGCTTTATAATGGCATGGTAGTGCCAAAAGTAGTCAAATAAAGCGCATCCATCCATATTAAAACGTGCCTCACACGGCACTCCGGGGGTGAATAAAGGCCTCCTGTATAGCGAATCCATTTGTTTGTCAAAAAAAATCCATATTTAAAATGATATAAACAGTTTTGTGTAACTTCCGCTAACTGTCGTATGTGCGTTCACGAGAGACTGCCTTTCCGGAGGATGACGTAGAGCATAGGACATGTGCGTGTGAGTCTCGCGAAAATCAACGTTAGTTAACAGGAGCAAAGGAAGCAAAGTTTCCTTACTTTACTAAAGGAAAACCAGTCTCCTCTTGGCTTATATCGAAATCCTCTGACATTTTTCTTTACAAATCCTCGTTTTGTGCTTCTAATTCGTGACCGGCGCTTTGTTATGTTCTCTCCGTCGCACTTCCACGTTCGTCACTAATCAACGGTGCTTACGCTACACATACGTCCTACGTCATCCGGCAGAACGGCTTCCGCCTACGACAGTTAGCAGAAGTAAGAAAAGGGTGTTTATATAGTTTTAAATATGGATATTTGTCTTTCAAAAATGCATGGATTCGCTACAGGAGACCTTTATTCACCCGGAGCCGTGTGAGGCACATTTTATTATGGATGCGCGCACTTTATTTGACTACTTTTGGACTGTTGAACAAAAACACCCGTCCATGCCATTATAAAGCTTGAAAGAGCCAGGACAATTTTTTATATAACTCTAATTGAATTCATCTGAAAGAAGAAAGTCATGTACACATAGGATGCCTTGAGGGTGAGTAAAACATGAACTAATTTTCATTTTTGGGTGAACTAACCCTTTAAAGACTTAGTGATCACTAAATGTGAGAAACCGTGAAGCCATCCAAATGACTAATAGGTTGCTAGACATGTTAGGTTTGCTAATGAGTCTATATACAGCAAAAAACTGTGTGAATGCTCTCACAAAGGGTACTATGGCGGTATAGAGGGTATGCATTGACGTCACTTTCCCGCCTGAACACACCCCCTCAGCCATACTGAGTGGCAAAAGAGCTGCCGCATGATTGGATTTAATAGGGAAGCTGCGAAAACGCGAGTAAAACAAATGATAATCAGTTTAAACTAAAGGTTGCTGGACTCTATATAATGTTCCTTACAACTTGCTTGGGTTGAGCACATCATTTTTTGCTTAGTTGGAACAGCAGCTACACTAATTTTTCTCTATTTCCTTCTCTGTTTCTGCCACGGGATAACTACGAATTACACAAGCTTTAGTCTGGATCCAGCCCTTACAAAGACGAACACCTGAGAAGTGATGATGCCAACCCCTCAGAAGACCTCAGATGATGCATACAAAACTACCAAATTTTGCCACAGCCCATAAATTACTCACCCTCAAGTCATCCTAAGTGTATATGACTTTCTTCTTTCAGATGAATCCAATCAGAGTTATATTAAAAATGATCCTCTTTAAAGCTTTATAATGGCATGGTAGTGCCAAAAGTAGTCAAATAAAGCGCATCCATCCATATTAAAACGTGCCTCACACGGCACTCCGGGGGTGAATAAAGGCCTCCTGTATAGCGAATCCATTTGTTTGTCAAAAAAAATCCATATTTAAAATGATATAAACAGTTTTGTGTAACTTCCGCTAACTGTCGTATGTGCGTTCACGAGAGACTGCCTTTCCGGAGGATGACGTAGAGCATAGGACATGTGCGTGTGAGTCTCGCGAAAATCAACGTTAGTTAACAGGAGCAAAGGAAGCAAAGTTTCCTTACTTTACTAAAGGAAAACCAGTCTCCTCTTGGCTTATATCGAAATCCTCTGACATTTTTCTTTACAAATCCTCGTTTTGTGCTTCTAATTCGTGACCGGCGCTTTGTTATGTTCTCTCCGTCGCACTTCCACGTTCGTCACTAATCAACGGTGCTTACGCTACACATACGTCCTACGTCATCCGGCAGAACGGCTTCCGCCTACGACAGTTAGCAGAAGTAAGAAAAGGGTGTTTATATAGTTTTAAATATGGATATTTGTCTTTCAAAAATGCATGGATTCGCTACAGGAGACCTTTATTCACCCGGAGCCGTGTGAGGCACATTTTATTATGGAATGTTTTCCCAAAGATGTTTTGGCATTTGTGATTCGTGCTTTTACTATTGATCGCGCAACACTATCTGTCGAGATTGTTTGATAACGTTGGATAACTCAATCGATTGCTCACACTCCCAGCCTTCATTAAACTATATCTAAGGTGGAACAATGTTGATATGCTGATGCAAAAAAAAAAAAAGTACTTGTGCTGCTTCCTGAAACTCTTTCTGAGGGTAACATGATGCTCAAAACCTCCCCCTCACACAGGAGGAGTCAAGAAAGTAAAGCATAATGTAGAGTCAGCTGTCATCATCAAAAAATCAATCTATACACAGCGATCAGGACTTTTCCTTCAGGTTTATGTTTTGATTAATGACAACGGCCACATTCTTTCTTATGACACAGCTACTTAAAGTAAATCAATGGACATGACATACTGATTTGAGATTGAGTTTATAATGTCAAAAGTTTAGGAATTTGGAGAGTGAGGCACAATGCTCAATTACAGTTTATCCATCATTATGGATACATTGAAAACACGTGGTTTTAGAAGTCAATATGCAGCTAAATTCCTCAACACTGAACATTTTCAGCTTTTCACTGGCCTCCATTCTGCAGTTGAGTCTGTCCAAGGTACAATTAGGGGCCGTTCACTTTGGACTCATCCTTGTGTTCATCTGCACAATTTTTAATGACTTTGAGCATTTTGTCTAGCTGTTGTTCTGACTGCAGACTCACAAAAAAAGGTGGTATATGTCAAGCTAGAATTCTTCTGATGGTAGGAAAATCACCTAGTAAGTAAAGAGGACATGATTGTATTAATTTTTAAATGGACCTTAATAAGCGTGTTAATTCAATCCTCAACACAAGTGTACGGTAATACAAGAATGCAAGTTAAGCAATAGTTCACTCAGAAATGAAATTTTGTCCAGAAGTGACGATTTAAAGTTAAAACGCCTTTAATGATGGATTTATTTCTTCCAAACAAACAACATTTCACTTCACCATATGTTAACTGATGGACTGGAGTGGTGTGGATTATTGTGATGTTTTTATCAGCTGTTTGGACTCTCATTCTGACGGCACCCATTCACTGCAGAGGATCCATTGGTGAGCAAGAGATGTAATGTTACATTTCTCCAAATCTGAGGAAGAAACTCATCAACATCTTGGATGGCCTGATGGTGTGTACATTTTCAGCATTTAAATTTTTGGGTGAATAATTCCTTTAAAGGGATAGCTCACCCAAAAAACAAAAATTCTGTCATGATTTAAGAAAATATCTTTAAAAATACATTTTAAAGAATAAAAATTTTATTTTGTCCGTATTATAAAAGTCAATGGCATTCAAAAACAATAAAAGGGTTAGTTCACCCAAAAATGAAATTAGCCCATGTTTTACTCACCCCCCGAGGCATCCTAGGTTTATATGACTTTCTTCTTTCAGACGAATCCAATCAGAGTTATATTAAAAATGATCCTCTTTAAAGCTTTATAATGGCATGGTAGTGCCAAAAGTAGTCAAATAAAGCGCATCCATCCATATTAAAACGTGCCTCACACGGCACTCCGGGGGTGAATAAAGGCCTCCTGTATAGCGAATCCATTTGTTTGTCAAAAAAAATCCATATTTAAAATGATATAAACAGTTTTGTGTAACTTCCGCTAACTGTCGTATGTGCGTTCACGAGAGACTGCCTTTCCGGAGGATGACGTAGAGCATAGGACATGTGCGTGTGAGTCTCGCGAAAATCAACGTTAGTTAACAGGAGCAAAGGAAGCAAAGTTTCCTTACTTTACTAAAGGAAAACCAGTCTCCTCTTGGCTTATATCGAAATCCTCTGACATTTTTCTTTACAAATCCTCGTTTTGTGCTTCTAATTCGTGACCGGCGCTTTGTTATGTTCTCTCCGTCGCACTTCCACGTTCGTCACTAATCAACGGTGCTTACGCTACACATACGTCCTACGTCATCCGGCAGAACGGCTTCCGCCTACGACAGTTAGCAGAAGTAAGAAAAGGGTGTTTATATAGTTTTAAATATGGATATTTGTCTTTCAAAAATGCATGGATTCGCTACAGGAGACCTTTATTCACCCGGAGCCGTGTGAGGCACATTTTATTATGGATGCGCGCACTTTATTTGACTACTTTTGGACTGTTGAACAAAAACACCCGTCCATGCCATTATAAAGCTTGAAAGAGCCAGGACAATTTTTTATATAACTCTAATTGAATTCATCTGAAAGAAGAAAGTCATGTACACATAGGATGCCTTGAGGGTGAGTAAAACATGAACTAATTTTCATTTTTGGGTGAACTAACCCTTTAAAATTTGTCCTTCATGTTTCACAGAAGAAAGTAAGTTGTACAAGTTTGGAATGACATGAGAGGGAATAAATAATGACTGAATTTTTGGGTGAACTATCCCTTTAAAATTGATCTTTTCTTCCGTATTGACATACATTTCAGTGAAATGGTTTATCAGAAAAGAAAAAGTAGGGTGGGACTTGGTTCTATGCATCAGTTGTTGATTTGATTTTTTGTGATGTGGGCGTTGCACTCAAATCTGAAGGAAGATGTTAAAGTGATTAAATAAGTCACTTCAAATTAAATAAATCCTGAATACATCACCAGAGAGAAGTCTGTCATTTCACTGGAAGGTCCAGTCATGACATTGTGATTAAACATTCCGTAGACTGAACATTTAGAAAATGAAACATATGCACAGATGAACTGTCTATAATGAGATCTATAATATGCATTTAGAAAATAGGTATAGAATAGATCTATTTCGTGCAGTAGGTATGTCTTCAAGTATGTACCTTTTGCGCTACACGTTGCTCATGCATTCATGTCTGCTTTGCAGATACGTGTTCTGAATTACATGCATTCAATACTGCAGCCTTCAAGATACAGCCAAGGTTTAGATGCTCCGATCCAGATATCCAGGCTTTCACTCCAGAATTGATGCACTCGTGCGGAGGAGGTGTGTTTTCCGTGTCCCTGGCGTGCTGTGTGTGTGTGTCATGGAATGACATGAGAGGGAATAAATAATGACTGAATTTTTGGGTGAACTATCCCTTTAAAATTGATCTTTTCTTCCGTATTGACATACATTTCAGTGAAATGGTTTATCAGAAAAGAAAAAGTAGGGTGGGACTTGGTTCTATGCATCAGTTGTTGATTTGATTTTTTGTGATGTGGGCGTTGCGCTCAAATCTGAAGGAAGATGTTAAAGTGATTAAATAAGTCACTTCAAATTAAATAAATCCTGAATACATCACCAGAGAGAAGTCTGTCATTTCACTGGAAGGTCCAGTCATGACATTGTGATTAAACATTCCGTAGTCTGAACATTTAGAAAATGAAACATATGCACAGATGAACTGTCTATAATAAGATCTATAATATGCATTTAGAAAATAGGTATAGAATAGATCTATTTCGTGCAGTAGGTATGTCTTCAAGTATGTACCTTTTGCGCTACACGTTGCTCATGCATTCATGTCTGCTTTGCAGATACGTGTTCTGAATTACATGCATTCAATACTGCAGCCTTCAAGATACAGCCAAGGTTTAGATGCTCCGATCCAGATATCCAGGCTTTCACTCCAGAATTGATGCACTCGTGCGGAGGAGGTGTGTTTTCCGTGTCCCTGGCGTGCTGTGTGTGTGTGTCAGTGTAGAGCGTGATGTGCTCATCAGAGCTGAGTTCTTAATCCCAGGAGATGGAGCTGCCCATCCCCACGAGCTGAATAATGGATGCCCGCTTCATCGGTCCAGCAATCCACAGCTCACCAAAGGCAGGACAGGACTGTCTTCCTGTGCTTTCCAAGCTCACAATGTCATAGCTAGGGAATACACTGATGGTGCAAACCCGCTCCCTGGTGCACCGATGTCCTGTGCTTTGCATGATGTGTTATGGTTGAATTCAAATCAGCTGCTACACTGTAAAAATGATTTTTAAATGTAATAAGTTGACTGTAATCAAAATGCAATACTCATTTTCCATATTTCGAAACCTCCATCTCTGGCCTCTAATCTGATAAGCAAGCAGGCAGATGTTTATCCTGCTTAATTCATCCTCCCATCTGATGCACGGTGTAATCCCACAGAGCGTATCCCGCCGTGACATCAGACACCGGCTCACGTCATGTGCTGTGTGCAAGGATATAGCAAGGATGTTTTATTTTTCCGTCCCGTGAGCGAGCGTAGCTCGTAACGTTGTTATGACAGCACAGCCTCCAGCAAAAGAGCGTTTGCTTGATCGCTTGCAATTCCAGGAAGGGCCGGAGTTAATGTGCACAGGTCCTGTTTTTTGGCCTCTTTCACTTCCACGACCTGTTTATCACCCGTATGCCCTTCATGCTAAAGTCAACCAGTGGATCACGTAGTTAATTCAAAGCAAACTATTAACAAAACAGTGAATGCTGTTATCAGGATAAAGGTGAGCTCGTAGCTGCCAGCGCAATCTGTAAATGATTCCCTCCCAGATAAGACTGCTGTGACCTCTGGATATTAAACATGTAAATATGCTATTTTTCACTTCTTGTAGTAGTAGTAGTAGTAGTATAGGGGAGATTTGGGGCATGTATAACAGTAACTATAAGACCTGGTGTCAAAAGTCCAGTTTCACAAATTGTTCAAATGATGCTGGTTTCAAACACCTGGGTCTTAAAATTTGAATCATTTGTGAATTCTGTACTATAAATTAAAGTTGTTACATGTAATTTTATACACAAGCTAATTATATTATCTGTAGGCTGAAACAATTGTTTGATATCTCTGTTACCTACATTTCGTTTCACTGGTTAAAATTGGCTGAAAAGCAAATAGGGTGTAGACAAGTTCTATTGTGACAACTTACCCCAAATGGTGTGTCATCATGCCCTGCTATTGGGTTAAATAGATAGTTCATCCAAAAATTAATATTCTGTCATCATTTACACACCCTCATGTCTTTCCAAACTGGTTGTTGATTTTCACCAAAATGTTATAAACACTGATCAATTTCACAGACATACAGTAGAGCACATCAAATATGGTAAACATAAACTCAGATGTGTAAGAACCAATGAGATTTGTTCTCGCATGTCAAGAACATTTGAGCTTCTATTAACTTGTATGTGTGTGTTGATCAGTGTTTTTAATGTGAATACAAGCCTAAATTAAATCTATTACACAGCTCAGTAGAATACTTCTGACTGGTCAGTCGTGTTTTTTTGAGGTGTGTTATTCCCCAATAATAACTGTCATCATTAGCAGCCCGAATAGCACCATTATTCAAACTGATTAACTGATTACAAACTTAACTATCAACTGCACCCCTTACGCGCCCTCTGGTGGATCTAGAAACAGTCTGCCTTTATTTTTCTAGCCTTCACTCTTAAAAATAAAGGTGCTTCAAAAGGTTCTTCACAGCGATGCCATAGAAGAACCATTTTTGGTTCCACAAAGAACCATTCAGTCAAAGGTTCTTTAAAGAACCATCTCTTTCTTACCTTTTTATAATCTGAAGAACCTTCTTTTGCCACAAACAACCTTTTGTGAAATAGAAAAGTTCTTCAGATGTTAAAGGTTCTTTATGGCAGTGTTTCCCAACCTTTTTTTTGTCGCAGCACCCTTTGGAAATTTTAACAAACTTGTGGCACCCTACAAAATTAATTTTGTCACAATATTTGAATTTCTAACTTCGATATGATAATTTGAAAAGTATAGATATTCGGTACAACAGGGAAGAACTGCAGAATATAATGTCATACAGATATTTTTAATATTATTAAAACATTTTGTCCATCAATGGTGGCAATCAGTAGGCTAATTTCTAATGAAGAGACCAATTTATATGACAGATTTTAATGTAGGATTTTATACATATGTAAACATTATTTAATTACCATTATAACTAGCTACCTCACAAATTTTTTTTTATTTTACAGTTTGGTAATTTTGGTGCAGTAGCACAAGTTAGCGTTATTTCAAACTTTGAATTGAATAAAAAATGACAAGTAAGCAGTCAGTAATAAAATAAGAACAAATAAAGAAATTAATAATGATAGCACAAATAAAAAAAAAATCACGATAGGCCTACAAATGAAATAAATAGCTTTTTAGTTTTTCAAGTAGGTCTAACAGTAGGGTTAAGATATTTAAAAAAAAAAATTTTTTTTTTACCAATTAGCTAGCAGGCGGCTATGGTAAGGGCATGACATTTCCCGACCAGGCGCCGAGTGCTGCCAATCACAACACACACTGGCTCAGCTAACCAATCACAGCACATTTCGTATTTCAGAAGGCGGGCCTTCATTTGATTCAGGAACTATTCTAGCCGTTCATGCCAGACTGGGGAGAGAGGTGTTGTAATAATGTAAAATATGTGAAAAATAATGTGTTTTTCGAACAACCTAGTATGACAGCCTGTTCTAGTACACCCCCAAAACAAAACAAAAAAGAGCATAATAGGACCCCTTTAAAATATAATATAATGCATGTCAAGCACACAAAATGTTCAAAAAA
>NW_015631022.1:1511689-1536687 GCF_001515625.1 Sinocyclocheilus rhinocerous | reverse complement strand
TAAAGCAGTGTTTCCCAACCTTTTTTTTAGTCGCGGCACCCTTTGGAAATTTTAACAAACTTGTGGCACCCTACAAAATTAATTTTGTCACAATATTTGAATTTCTAACTTCGATATGATAATTTGAAAAGTATAGATATTCGGTACAACAGGGAAGAACTGCAGAATATAATGTCATACAGATATTTTTAATATTATTATAAAATTTGTCCATCAATGGTGGCAATCAGTAGGCTAATTTCTAATGAAGAGACCAATTTATATGACAGATTTTAATGTAGGCTTTTATACATATGTAAACATTATTTAATTACCATTATAACTAGCTATCTCACAAATTTTTGCTCACTCAGTGTTTTTTAAATTTTACAGTTGGGTAATTTTGGTGCAGTAGCACGAGATAGCTTGATTTCAAACTTTGAATTGAATAAAAAATGACAAGTAAGCAGTCAGTAATAAAATAAGAACAAATAAAGAAGTTAATAATGATAGCACAAATAAAAAATAACGACAGGCCTTCGAATGAAATAAATTGCTTTTTAGTTTTTCGGGTAGGTCTAACAGTAGGGTTAAGATATTTAACTTTTTTTTTTTTTACCAATTATCCAAATAATGTTTAGTCCTAGAAAGCTATTATTATCAGAACACGCGAGCATAACATAGCGGTTAGCAGATCAATGAATGAGAGGGCAGCATTACCAGAGTTGCCCATTTACCACACCATGTTACAACACAGTAGGGCTATTGCAGACAGAAACAATACTGTACTACATCGATGTTTCCTGTCGGCTCAATTTTTGAGTGGACTTTGCTGTTCCGATTTGCATGAACGGTATACGAGTGGAGCGATTGAGCGGAGCACACACGCATAGAGCGGATAATACGCAGAGCGTCACACCACGTGAAAGTGAAACCTGAGCGGTGAAGAGATTCGGTGCATCTCTAATTATTGGCGACATCAGAAATGGATATTATATAATAGATGCTTTTTTGAACATTTTAGCAATTTAAAAATATTTAAAAAATGATTTTTTTACACGGCACCCCTGCTCTCGACAGACGGCACCCCGGTTGGGAAACACTGCTTTATGGAACCATTTAGACAAAAAGGTCCTTCTATGGCATCGTGAAGCACCTTTATTTTTAAGAGTGTATTTGAGGCCGGTCTATAGTTTCATTCATATAGTTTAATAGTAAGACTGCAGTAATATTGTTGAAGTGCTCGTCTTGTTGCCAGAACAATTGTTTTGTACACTGTAACGTCATGCATGAATGAATGATATTTTTGCAATTTTACACATAATAATCCACGATGATCACATTACACAAAACTGAAATTGCACGTCAAAATAACACATTGTCAATATTTTTTGAGACCCCCCAAAATTTCACAAATCCCGTTTTCAGGGGAGCCCATGTCTTATTAAGGGGAGCCAAGCTCCCCCTAGCTCCCCCGTAGTTCGCACCCTGCTGTAAAGGATTTAAAAGAAACTGAACATTGTTTACAACATTATTACCTGTAATCTATAGACTGAGTCAAGGATGATGTCTGGTTCACAAATGAATCATTCTTTTGAACTGGTTCTTTTTGGTGAAATAGTTGAATCAGTTCACCAAATCGGACACAGATCTACAAGTTACTCAATCAAAACTCACTTTCATTTAAATAGTATTCAGGTTCTTGCGCAGACCGATGATTTTGCTTCATAAGACATCCATATATCGCCAAGAGCCATGGGTGTTAATTTTGTGTTCCTTGATATGCTTTTTTTATTTTCAAATATGGGCAGTCGCTGACTTGCATTTTATAAATCAGCAAGGACCACGGTTTCAGCTAAAAGTCTTCTTTACTGTTCTACTGAAGGAAGAAAGTCAGCTATATCTTGGATGGCGTGAGAGTGCATAAATTAACAGCACATTTTCATTTTGGGGTGAACTATCCCTTTAAATCATCTTTCTCTCATTAGCTTTTCCTTTTAGACTTAAATGTAAGTACCTGAACAGAAATGAAAATTAAACCAACCAAAAAACATTCACTAGAGTAAAAAGTGTGTGACAACTAGTCCTAGTCTCCTTTATATACTGTAACGTCATTCCAAAGTTCTGCAGAAGATTGATAAACACAGCCAAACCCTTTTACTACAATGAGCTTAGGTAAATAAATCCCTCTTTGACTGTAAACGCCCCTGTCATAAATGTCTATACACAGCTTTGATAGCACTAGACTGCCCCACCCATACGCCTGATCAGCGTGAGCACGACGCTGTTCCTGTTTACATTTCAATTTCACATTCTTAAAAAGATCCCAGACAGGACATGTAATGCTGGTTTTATTTCGAGGATAGATTTTACTGCTCTTTAGGGCTATGCTAGTTAAGTGTTTGCTGCACATGTGCATGTTTGTGCGCTGGCTATTTCAGCTGACTGCATTGATGCAGTGACCTCTGTGTCCTGGACCGGAACTGTGCTGCTCAATAATACATCAGCATGCTCTTATGAGAAATGCAGCAGTTGAGGTAAACCCGGCAGTGTTGGGTTTGGGGTGCATGCATTTTTCAAAGCCCACCTCTTCTTCTGTTTCTTTGCTGCTATTTTTTTAAGGCCCTCTTGCGTCTCGCTCCATTAGTCATCATCGTTTTGGTCTCAGCTAAAGTGAGTCAGTGTAGCCGTACCACCCACATGCCACAAAAACACACACACATTCACGTACATATCCGCGTTTAATCACTACAGAGGATGAAGACAAAGAAATAGTCGCTCCTTTATTGGATGTAGTTGCATAATTCCCTGTGAAAACCATTAGATACGCTTGAAATGTTTGTCTTCATACAAATCATTCATACTACAAACTACCAGACAATTATTTTTTTTCCTTGATTCGGTTATGTTGGATTTTGCGTCACTCAGCAGGAAGCAATGTGTGTAAATATGTAAAAACGTACATTACTATTGAGATATGGCATGTCTGAGTGCCATACTGTATATAAGCTGTTTTTCTTTTAATAATTCTTTTTACATTTACATTTATAGAAAGAGAGAGAGTGAGAAAAGTCCAAGGACAACTTTCAGTCAGATTAATAGTTAATAGTTAATATGTAAATGTTTTTGAAAGAAGTATGTTATACTCAGCAATGCTGCAATTATTTGTTAAGAAAAGCTGTTTTTCTTTTAATAATTCTTTTTACATTTACATTTATAGAAAGAGAGAGAGTGAGAAAAGTCCAAGGACAACTTTCAGTCAGATTAATAGTTAATAGTTAATATGTAAATATTAGTATGTTATACTCAGCAATGCTGCAATTATTTGTTAAGAAAACACAGCAATAAAAATAGCAACACTGTGAAATATTATTACAATTTAAAATAACTAAATAATTTGAAATTTAAATTATTTCTGTGATGGCAAAGCTGAATTTTTCAGCCATTCTGTCAGTCTTTAGTATGGAAGCCTGTTTCTTCCTTGGAATAAAATAACAAAAGCAATTGCTACTTTTTATCTCACAATTCAGAGCAAATTTTTCGCATTTTTTTTCTTACATCTTTACATCTTCTAGTGATGTATTTTCCACCACTAAATTGTCTCACAATTTAGTTTATATATATTTTAAGTTTATATATTTTCTTTGTTTCTCTACGAATTGTGAGGAAAAACAGAATTGTGAGATAAAATTCAATTACATTTTTGATTTTTAATTACATTAAAAAAAAACTTTATCAAGTAGCATTTCTTTTTATTATCATCACTGTTAAAGACAGATGTGCTGCGTAATATTTTTGAGGAAACCTGTGATTTAAAAAAAAATAAAGATTCTTGTTGAATATAAAGTTAAACAGATTTATTTGAAACAGAAATTGTTTGTAACATTGTCTTTACTGTCTCTTTTTGACTAATTTAATGCATCCTTGCTGAATAATTTTATAAAAAGAAAAAATCTTACTGACCTCAAACATTTGAACAGCATATATTTATAAATAGGCTAAAAGAACATGTGCCTTAGTTCATTTCTTTGCTTCAGTGATTCTTGTGACACGGTTGAAGTGTTAATTAAACCTCTGTCGAATTGGGTTTCTGTGTGTATGCAATCAGAATGGCCCTTCAGCAAGCGTTCCCTCCTGATTTACAGGTGCATGGCGTGTGCTGTGTCTAATGAGAAGCCTTCAGCCAGGTGTTGAGGTGGCTGGGGTTGCCTGGGCTACGCTGTGCATCTCGCTGAGCTAGCTGGAAGCGTCGAGCGCTGAGCTAATGCAGGGACACTCTGTTCAGACAGGAACAGTTCCACAGGGAGGCCAAGGGGAAATATAGAGACGCTGCCTCCCTCTCTCACTCAGTCTTCTAGAATATACTTTTCAGCCACAGTCTGTCTGGCTCATCATCGCTCCTGCTGTTCGCTCCGCAGAGTCAAAGTATTGGATCTAGCAGGTTGAAAACTTGGAGGAGTGTTAACAAGATGCTGCCTTTGAGTTTTTTCAGCAGCTGGACTCTTGCAGTGAGCCATACCTGAATGATTTTATCACATATGAGAAATATCTATAGACTCTGGGTTCATTTGCTGTTTTTTAGATGTCAGTATAGTGCAATTGTGCAATGATCTCTGAGCGAATTCAGTCATGATTTTTTTTTTTTTTTATGTATGAATTGCGATCTTAAGCAAGCACATACATTTTTGTTTGCTTATTTGTTTATGGCATGAAATTTCTATTTATTTAGTAGTTTTTTCATCCAGTAATTTTATGCAATATTGCATAAAACTATTAAAGATTTTTTTTTTTTAAATACAGATTAAATCAAATATAAATATTAGATTAAAAAACTTAAACATAAATAAAACTGAGAAATGTTGCCTTGGCAACTAATTAAAATAAGTTTAAGGTAAATTACCTAAATAACTAAAACTGAAATAAAAATAAATAAATCTATAAAACAATAAAAATGACAAAAGCACATGAAATTATTTAACTAAAATTAAAATTAAAAAATTTCAAAAACGATATATAAAAAGATAATTAAAAATATTAATAAATGCTATAATAGTACATAAATATTAATAAAATTATACTAATTCACATTAAAACACATGAATGGAAGCCTAGCTAGTCTGAAGAGCAAAGGACACACTGAATCTAAAATTTTATCCTAGGACATTTGATTCAGCTTTAGAAAGAATCGTAAAGTAAATCACGAATGGTGCAAAAATACATTTTGTTTCATATATTGGTGTACATTTGGGCCTCAAAAGCCTTAGAACAGTGACAACAGAAAGGGAGAATAGATCATGTTAAAAGGTTGTTTTAATTTTATATTTCTACTTTCCAACCAGAATGTGATATGAACCTCATTTAAAAGGCCATGTGAACAACCACTAAGAACTCAAATCAGAATTGCACGCTGGTTTGCGGTGTGAATGTAGCCGGTGTTACGCTCTGGCTGTCTCTTGTGTTTTGCTCTCATCACTTTAAACATTCACGGCTACACACGTGTTTGCAGAGCTGTTCTGCAAACATACATGCAGTAGAGATGCAGCTGGGTCTCTGATCTGCAGTACTGAATGATTCAAGGCCTGAATCCGCTGTCATCCCCTGAAACCGCATCTCTCTCGCTCTCACACAATCAGCTCTCCTGCTCTTTTTCCCGGCACGTCACTCACTCGCTCCTTTCCCTTTCTCTGCTGCGCTGTTTGTGGGACATTGATGTTACATGGGTTATTTCTGGAACTGAGGTTCACCTTTGAGAGTTGTATTTCCGCCATACCGGAGAGAGCACACGGATCCATTCCTCCTTTGTGACAGGCGGCTATTTCCAGAGCAGATCACATGACATGACAATAGGCACGCATGCACATCCCTGCTGACACCACCCCCATTCTGCTCTCTGTGTACTAACAGCCAGACTGGAGCCAAACTGCATGCACTTGAGTGTGTTTAAACTTTAAACAGAACCTGAAGCGAGAGACGTGCACGCTCGCCAAACACCCAGCTGCTCGGACCGCTCTATTCTTGTTGTGTTAAATGCACCGAGTGTTTTCCACCCTCCACATGCGTGCGATCGAGAGAGATGCATGAGTCGCATTAACTCTGGGAGCTCCTCACATTACTAGCAGCACGTTGCTTTATGAGCTAATCTAATGGAGCTGCATCTGTTGGTTACACCTGCTGTGTGCATGTGTTTTCCATGTTCTTTGTTTTTTGTTCTTCTCGGTTCACAGGCGTGAGAGACAAGCGAAAGTAAACAACTGAAATCTCTGGTCGAACTGTCCGTGTCGGATCATGTGATGCACTGCTTCATCTTTGCACCAAGATGGGACCCCCGTGAGGTCCTCGTATCAACCCAACACAAGCACAGCTGCTTCAGACGGGCTTTACCCACACACCAGCATGGGTTTGTTACACCTGCAAAGGGTTAAAGATCATGTGAGGTCTGTTTTCCGCTCCATCATCCCTGTGTACATTTTAAACAAACAATACTGGATTTAACCTTTACATGCCGTTGTGATAACAAGTGAGAGTGGAGGGGGAGTGGCTGGGGGGCGTGGCCACAGAGCCTCAGCGAGAGGACATTACACTCTTGTTTTGAATTCCTCCGATACAACTGTCCAAATATCCCGGGAAGTTGGCGAATGGTTCTGGTTAGTCACGTGGTTGGTAGGAAAAGTACAGCTGTGGGCCAGAGGAAATATAGAATTTCAGGTTTCATAAAGATCTATCTGCTTTTTAAAAAACTGGTGACATTTTAGGAGTAAGATTTGTTAACATTTGTTAATGCATTAGGTATCATGAACTAACAATAAAGATATGTCATGACCCTGGACCACAAAACCAGTCATAAGGGTCATTTTTTTTAAATAAAGCTGAATAAATAAGGTTTCCATTGATGTATGGTTTGTTATGATAGGACAATATTTGGCCGAGATACAACTATTTGAAAATCTGGAATCTGAGAGTGCAAAAAAATCTAAATATTGAGAAAATCACCTTTAAAGTTGTCCAAATGAAGTTCTTAGCAATGCATATTACTAATCAAAAATTAAGTTTTGATATATTTACGGTAGGAAATTTACAAAATATCTTCATGGAACATGATCTTTACTTAATATCCTAATGATTTTTGGCATAAATGACAAAATCAATAATTTTGACCCATACAATGTATTTTTGGCTATTGCTACAAATATACCCCAGCGACTTATGACTGGTTTTGTGGTTTTGTGGTTCCCTTTTTACAGTGTAATTACACAAATTAGTAATTGATTCATATAAATAACCTACTAGTATAGGGATAGGGTTTGGTTTAGTGCTAGTTGCTTGCAATGAATTTGTGCATAAATACATGTAAATACATGTAATGCATAACAAGGACATATTGAAATAAAGTGTTACCAATAATCCAGATAATAATATGTAACGGTAACATTTTATTTTAAGGTCCAATTCTCACTTTTAACTAGCATGCATGTTACTAACATATTGGCTGTTTATTAGTATGAATAAAGCACATATTAATGCCTTATTCTGCATGACCATATTTTAGATTCCTTAATCCTACCCCATACTGTACCTAAACTTAACAAATACCTTACTATTAATAAACAACAAATTAGTTGATTATTAAGGCAAAAGTCATAGATAATAGTTAGTTAATAGTGACAACTGAGCCTTAGAATAAAGTGTGGCCTAATGTTAAAAATAACATCAAACAACTTGATTTATATTTATATGATAAATGAAAATGTATGAGCATGTAGTATGTAACCTAGATAGATTAATAAAAAATGTGAATGTATTGTTCATTGTTCTTTCTGTTGTTTATGATACTTAATGCAGTACTGTTAACAAATTAATATTGAAAAAAAAAAAGTTATTTCACAATAAAGGGGTGTTAGTTATATGTAAATATCATTAAACTATGCACTTTTGGTAATGCCCGAGGAACATATTGGCGAGAAAATAAAATCTAGTTCACATGTTCTGTGCTCTTAGTTTTGATTCCGCTGTGTTTACACTGTTTACAATAGTGCTTTTACAAATCACCTGCTTTAGCGCATCGGAATGCATGATGATTGCTTCAGAGATGCGCTGAATAAGGGTCTGAGCGGCCTTGAAACGGCCTTGCCGTGTAATTAGATGGAAGCTTATCATCTCCACCGGTATCCCCCTCCCCATGTGACAGCGAATAACCATTGATCTGTGGGCTGCTGCTCCATTGACCTAAACGAGAGTCTCTCTCAGTGCTTTCCTTGGGGAGAAACAGAGGAGCCACTTCAGGAAAGGAGTGGGTTGTTCCGATTCAAGACACTGCTGAAATGGGACAACCACATGTGACCCAGGAAGCAGGCGGCGCTCTAATGTAAATGGTGCTTGGAGGTCACCCTTTCTGAGCAGCTGACTCTTGAGACATGGAGCGACACCTCAGGAATGTTGGGCCATTCGTGCGGAACTAACCTTCTACTTGTGGCAGTTGTCCTTGAGTAATGAAAGTGTTTTGAGCTTGGGTTGTTGCAGATGCTTTTTTCATGTGCCGTAGGACCAAGCAGGCTGACCTTTGACCTACCTCAGCCAGGGCGGATTACTAAATGAACAAAAACCAACAAGCGCTTTCTTAAATCTCAATTTGATCCTTTTTGAACTGAGAGAATCTGACAGTTGTGATTTGGAGCTGCCGTAAAAAAATGCGAGTGCAGTTACTGTGAGACCAATCCCTCATCTGGAACAGAGCTCAGAGGTCAACAGAGTTTCAAACAATGCACATTTCCTCTCAGTACCTTCACAGGTGTCCATTAGCTCCAGACTTCCATGTGAAATGATTTCTTAATCAGACACTCTCTGAGGTATTCATCCAGAAAGCAGTAAAGCATTAGTGAATAATGATCTGTGGATAAAAGGAATTAGAGCAGCATCTTGGAATCATTTCATGCACTCCACTTTCTTTTGTAGACAATAGCCAACAGGGTATTATGACTTTATTTCTCTTTGTGATGTATGCAGCGTTTCCTCAGTGCCTCAACACTTATCACTAGGTTGATTTAGTCAGGATAGATAAGATAATGAATGCAAACATTCCAAGTCACAGAGGTTGTATGGTGTGGAGGACAGCGGAGAACTTGGCAGTCTTCAATATCACAGGACTTGCGCCGAATGAACGCTGTCCTTGGATCCCCTCAGAGGAATAATAAATAAATGACGATGCCACGCCAGTCACCCTAGTATTAATTCAAATAACAAAAAAAAAGGGAGAGAGGAAAAAGAGACAAGGAGAATGATACAATTCAACTGTAGACATACCGTAAAATGGTTTGAATTATGCATACAATAGTTTGACAATAGAAGCTGTTCCAAGATGTTTTCTTATGGGTAATTTCTAAGCATTGCACATATTCTTTGTGGAAAAGGCAATCCCAGAATGCAATGTGAAAAAAAAATACATTTATATATATATTTTTTTTTAAATGTGGTTTGATACTCATTATTTTGTTAACTATAATGTATGTACTCATTCAAAAGAAAAGTATCAATAAAAATAACATTGAGTTTAAAATCTTCTGTTTTACCAAATATTTTCTTTTGCTATATGTTTTATGCTTAGAGTATTGCCATTAGCTTAGCAACTATAAATCAGGATGCTTTTCTGTTTCTGTGTCTAAACCTGTAGTATTTGAGAGTAAAATAAATCACATTAGCTGCATTTGCATTTGTTGTTCAGAGCCTGAAATAAATATACATACAGCATCTTGCACGGAAAAACACAAAAGTGAAGAAGAATGATGGCATGCACAGACAGTTGACTTTTTGTGTGTGTTGTTCTGTTCCTTTGATTCTCATTTTTGCTTTTCCTTGTTTTCTTGCAGATATCTGGGAGATCACAAAGCTTGACTAGTGAAAGGTGACGTAAACACACTCTTTATTGGCACACATGCTCTTTAGCCTTTGGTCTCTTTCAAATGCTATTTTATACTTATTTTATAATTTCTAAGAATGCGTACTGCTTTGAAATTTGATAAGTATTCAATTACACTGCAGATAAACTCCAGTTTTACAGTTCTTGAAAAAGGATGGGCCGGATTCTCTATCACAGTGACCAGAGGTCAGCTAACCTGCTTAAAGACAAGTCTCAAGTACCTCTGTGGGAACAGAAATTGAAAACAATAATGTCTGATAAGATAGACTGTTCTTAATTCGATGTTTAATATCAAATCTGTATCCATCATGTTTCATTGGACCAAAAAGAGAGACCGCAGAATTATGTTACTGTGTTATTCTTGACGAGAGAGAGAGACAGGAAGATGAATGTATCTACTAGTATTAGATGACCATGTCTGCGCTGCAAGGGTGATCTTGCCTAAACCTGCTGCACTTCCTCCTCCTCCGCCGATGAATCAGGATTCACTTCCTTGTCTTGTGGGAATGTTTTGTCATAGACTTGTCTCAGCCTGATTAATTCTCACACTCCTCTCAGGAGGGAAAATCCTACTTCCCTCGTATTCTGGCTTTTTGGCTTTGCTTTTATGAAATGGCCAGGTTTTGCTATTGCATTTTTGTGCTAGCTTTGTTTTCGGGTTGCGGATTTGTCAGTGGGTCATGTGCTTTATAATCTTTGTGTAATTGCAAAAGCTCTCATCTCATAGCAGCAGGTCACAAAGAGGTAAGTCTTTGCTTCAATGGGAGTATGCAATGCGCTGTAGGTACAGTTTAAGACTAATCCTTATCTGTTTTCTTTCAGTTTTATTAGCATCATTCTTTTCCCCCAACTCTCCTCTCTCTTCTTTCCTCACAACTCATCTTACTTTTCCACCGGCCAAGCCCCCAAACTCTCTGGCCAACTGGAAAGGAGAACAGTAAGGGGTTTAAGGTCAGAGGATGTACCTTAACTGATGAGCAAATACACATTAATTACATTGCGATGGCTGACGTCCCCTGGGCAGAATGAATCGATCATCCCCCTACCCTTCGGAGCTGTGCTTACATTAAGCAGACTTTGTAAGCTGGTGTTCTGGTCCACCTCCAACAACAGCTGTTAAGAGAGACACACAGAGGAAATCAAAGACACTGACATTGCATAAGACGTTTTTCCCCATATGCAGAAACAAGAATAGTGACCCATTCCTAATTGCAGTAGCATTCTCAATGAAGCAAAACATCTATGTTCCACTTAAGGGATAAGCATATACAATGAATCCCAATGGAAACCCCATCAGTTTGTCGGTTTGATGAGCAATTCTGTCTGCTGGAAGACTGTTCTGTGTTAATAAAGTTGCTGAGGGTACGGCACTTGACAGCATGTGGGCATGTAAGTGGCGTGGCATCCTGATAAAAGATGAACGGCTTTGTTTTGGTTGTCAAGGATTATCCAAGTCACATGGGACGGTAATGCAGAGACTAAATATAAGTTATAAGATATTTTAAACAGCATGGAGTTGGAGCTCACCCAATGGCCTCAATCAAGTGTCAAAATCTTGTTTCATCATCACAGCAAAAGTGGTTATGAAGGAGCTAGTCGTAGCAGTCAGAAATGTACGGGAGGAAAGATCATCTTTAGGGAAAAGCTCATCTGTGAAGCCTCTTACGTAACAGTAATGAAAGAATCCATGATTCACATCCTTGGTCTGAGTTAAATGCTGCAAGTAAGTCACGTTTACACGCGATAATCTTCATTGCTGCAAATGCATTGTTGACCTTTCCAGAGATGCTGCCGTCTGCATTTATATTTAGCTCCATTTTCCTGCTTGGTGAGCACAAGGTGGAATGAAGTGAGTTGTAGCTGTTGTATAATCCCTGTATGACTAACCACTGCAGCAAGGATTGGACCAAGAGCATCATTCTGAAAGAGGAAGCCTGCAAACCCAGTCACCACCTAACCGTCCACTTTTTAAATACCATTCACAATCAGACAAATAGCCTTGTGCGTGATTCAATTACCTACGGATTCAGCACCAAGGGAGTGTGCTTTTGTGATAAGACAGTGGGGTTATCGGGGCCTACGTCTCTTGGCTCCAATGTGGCAGAGAAATGCAGAGAGTCAGTTCCCTCCATCAATCTGCAGTTATACTGTTGGGACTGGCTCAAAGCGACCAAGCATTTGGGTAATCACTGGCTATTGTGTGGAATTCATTTGCATATAGTCCATTTTTGCTAAATGTGTTTGAAAGTGTGAGACTGTGAGTGATGTGATCCTACTGCTCAGTCATGAGCAAAGCGAAATTGGTGTGAATGTCACATGTGGAGAGAAACTCCCTTTGCACTGTTTAGCCTTCCTTCAAGCTCGGCTCTGTTTATGATTCTCCATCATGTAAATGTCAAAATATGCCTATGATATCTCCAGATACGTCCCCGGGCTTCCAAAGATTGCATAAATGTTAAAACCCATCTTCCTCCCATTCTTGCCTGCTACTCCATCTATCCTCTTTCTGAGGTGACAGTCTATCAAACTCATATAATGTCCTTCAAAAAGCACATTATGCATCCTGGTGCTTTATAGAACACTTCAGTGTGGGCTCTCTCATGCGGTGCGCTCATATATGTGTGTGCCTCTGCTTGTATCCAAGAGCTTGCAATTCAAGGTCTTCCTTCTCATTGAACAGGATCAATGTTTATGACTCTGATTGTTAAGCATTTTCCCAATATTTCTAAACGTGGTTGTCACTGAGCTTGTGAAATTGTGCTGTCGGGATTAGAGCCATTTGTCCCTCTTGGTGCTCATGGCCATAAATCACCACATCTCAGGGGAGGCCGAGTAACGTAGCGCTGGGCCGTACAGAGCAAGAATGGAGGAACACTAGACTGCACATTGGTTCCAATACTAATCTGGCCTACTTTGGCTGGGCGGCATCTGGCTGTGTGCGCAGCAGGTGGGCTATCAGCACAGACTATAGCTTAACCTTTCCCAAGGCCTGATAACACTAGATCCTCCACAAAACAAAGACCCAGCTGAGACCCAAATCAACCTTGTGTGATGTGACCATTTCAAAATGGCAGGCAGTTAACATGTGCATGTATAAGGATAACATGTATGCCAGTCGATAAAGGCATCTGCCAAATGTCTAATTGTTACAACACTGCCACTAAAACACACTAGCAATCCAGTCCAGAAGGGTCTTGTTCCGGTCACTTGTATCCATTGGAAAGGAAACCCTGGTCTGGGAAATTTCATACTCATTAATTTTTAATTGCTTGGGTGGACAACAGACCAAAGGGAGGCCTTACTAGATAACTCAGATGGCACCTTGTTAGGAGACCGAATCTGTCGGATCCTGATAGGCTATGACGGGCATCTCCTTTTGGTCGCTACCCCGCAGCTGTCCAAAACTGTCAGCAACTCTCAAAAGGACACCAGGCCTAAGATCTTTATCTCAGTGTCACACTGCTTTCCAGTGGTTTGCAGCAATGGCGTCAACCATTCCTACCCATATTGATGCAAGGCATGGTAATAACTCAGCCGCTGCAACAGCCATCTTCTTTCCTGCAAACGGGCATAAGTGTAAATAGAGCATGTAGGTGGGGAGATGCCGGTTGCTACAAGTTTGGTAAATACATAATTTACATTGAATTTCGGCACTTTGCACACAGCCTAGTTCACAAACACACTACATTAGAATAGCAAAAGTTGTGAAGGCGTTGATGGGTGTGTCTTTGAAGACTCTTGTAGGTTTAGTGATGGAATGCCACCCATGCTGCAGTGTACACACATGCTGTGATGACTAAGGCTCAGACACTCTCAAACCAATGCACATGGCCCCGCAGGTCAATCGCCCACAGACCCCAGACAGAAAAAGCCTCTATCCTTTGTCCAATGCAACCCCTTGTTTTGATATGTGCTAGAATAATGGAGAATTCCAGATAGTTCAGGTCAAAGATAAAAGTGAAGCATTTGGTCTGAGGATTCAAGCTTCTTGAACAAAACTTCCATTTTGGCTTTCTATTCCCAGAAGACAGATTTCTAAAACATCTTGTTTTGCCCCATTCAACTTAAAACACAGAATGTGAATTCTGCTAAGGAAGAGATCAATAATTTATTTGTATAAACGTATTCTGTAGTAGAGGGTTTTTGTGTGTGTGCGTGTACTCAAGATCAGTATACACCACAACAGAGATGTTGCATCGTTTTAAGTCAATATTTCAGACATATTTCACTCAACTAAGGTTTGGTTAGTCAAATACAAGATCATGTGGTATTTGTTGTTGCTTTTTCAGGTACTACACCTATGCACAGTTAATGGGTGCTCTATTATTTTTAAAATAGTTTAGCCATAAATACTAATTCTAATATAGGCTATATTTATATCCAGGAATATCTGATTATATTTATTTTATATTTTTTCAGAATTAAGCTACATGGCAAAAAGAATGTTTTTACTGGTTTGTAAGATGTATTTGTATCAATATACTGTAGGTCTCTATATACTGTATTTCTCCCACATACATGCACCTACACACTGGTAGTATCTTACACTTTACATTAGCTATGTTTCCATCCAAAGATGTGAATTTAACTTATGCGCAAAACTGGAATATCGCATAAAACATTTGCGAATAAAGCACCGTTTCCATCCAACGAGTCAAAGAGAACAAAATCGTCACTTCCTGATAAACTGGCACTAAATATCTCTAAGAAAACTAGGAGAAGCCACTGAATCTAATAATTGTCATATGTAATAAATTACTTGAGCTTCAGAGAGAGCAGATAACACAATAAATACGGTCATTGCTTTTAGAGGTGGATGCCTGCTGTTTGGGAATGCAGTCATGTAAGACAGTAGTTATACAGAAATACTTTGATGACAGACTTTCCTCAGGCATTTCAGAACGACCAAAACAACATTTATCATATATCATAGATGCTGTGAACGAGATCGGTCCGCTGGTTAGTCAATTTATCCCGTCTCATAGCGCAAAGTCACATGACTTTTTCAATGCGCATGGTGGAATTTATTCAGTAAATGTGTTTCCATCGTAGTTTATAAGCATTTTTTCTTATCGAATAAATAGTTTATCCTACTCAGTTGTGCGCATACGTTTTTTTGTGCTCATTTTTAGAATTTATGCGCATCTTGGCGTTTCCATCCAGCGTTTTTTTTATGCGATAATCCAAAATGTGCATAAAAATAGGTGGATGGAAACATAGCTATTGACATGCTGTCCTTACTCCTTATATATTTAAAATGAATATTTATGGAAAAATGTCATCTGCCTGGTCAAATTTTTTTGTCACCTTTGCTCCTGGGTGTTTATGTAAGATTAGACAGTTTTCTTTTCATCTTTCACCTGTGCAATCATCCTTGTCTTTTCATCTAACTGACACAGCAAACATAAGCACTATGCACGGTCAGGCACCAGCAGTGAAAAGGGGAGTCATGTGACGAGCAGGCACGTGTTTGCTTGGGGAAGCGAGTCTCTAAATGCAGCCTGCTTTACTCTACTCACTCCTTCTCCTACTATGCACCGAGACAGGAGGAGCTCTGGCCAATCACAGCGTGTTCTGCTTGCATGCTTTGCATATCTGTTGTGTCCCGGGCATTTCCTCCAATCACGACCCAGCTTTTTTTGAACTATGCCTTGAGTTCAGATTGCTTGTAACTGCTGCATACACAGTGGCACATTGTGACTCGGTCATTCTGCGAGTTAGACTTCACCCTTCAGGATATAATGAAGTCACATATTTCTGAAGTTAAATGCTCCAGTAGTTTGCTTTTCTGAGGTGCTGAGAGCATAATCTTAGCAGTGTTCACATTCCCAATTTAGCAAAAGAAAACAAATTATGTTATGTATTATATTAAGTTATATTATATATGATCAAGTCATTTAAGTTTTGACAAACATTTAGAAAAAACAGTATATAATATAATATATAATACATGGTGGATCTTCTGTAACTGATACTTAATAGTATTACTGAATCTATTGACAGGACTGAATAAACACTGCATTGTTTGTCTCTAACACTCTGTCAAGTGGAGTTTGAAGTGCAACATCAGCTCAGCAGGATGTCTGCTGTGACTTATCTGACCAGCTGATGATCATTCTTCACATACAAGGCGTAAGTACTTGGCCATATGTTTTCATGGACACATCTAAAATAGCTCAGTCTTGGCAAAATGAAGAGTGTTTGATGTTGTCTTCAGAAGTTACACGCTGTATTGCCTGCATTTTCTTATCGAAGGTTTTTCAAAGCATTTATTTGGATTAAAAAAGACGAACTGATCCCTGCAATGCAGTTTTCCTCTGTTGCATTTACATTTATTCTTAGAGAATTCGAGTAAACAATAATGAGATGAGGAATAAAAAGGCCACTAAACACTAAGATGCAGTCGTAATTACGAGTATAGAATATATGGCAACACTTTAGTTTAGGGTCCAATTCTCATTATTGCTTATTAGCATGCATATTACTTGCATATTGGCTGTGTATTAGTATTTATAATGCATTTATTAATTCCTTATTCTGCATGATTATGCATATTTTAAATCCCTTAATCCTGACCCATACCTAAACTTAACTGTTAACAAGCAGCAAATTAGGAGTTTGTTGAGGCAAAAGTCAGTTAATAGTTAATTGTGAGAACTGGTCCCCAAACTAAAGTGTGACCGAATATATTTCACAATTAACATATTGTGTATTAAGTCAATACCCCAATAGGCCATTTTCAAAACTTCAGGGCTCTGAAAGTTTCATTCTGAAACTGAACCCAGTGTTCCTACATGACAATATGTCGCAACAGTCCTCGGTGCATTAGTAAGTGTGCTCTTTGGTTTGTTTTCTCCCAGAGTGCTGTCCATTCACACAGAAGCCCCCATTAAATCACCTTCCAGCCATAAAGCACAGTGAGAGACACGCATGCACTCAAACACCAGCAACATGCTCTCCCACTGGTGGTAGCAAACAAAAACATGAAAAACAGCATCATGCATGCTTCAATGTCGGAAAACAATGTGTGAATTCTATTGATTGCTGTCCTTGGACAACTGTAGCTGAAGGCACAATGTTGTTGACCTCCATACATCAGGGCATAATCAATGAAATGATATGACTGATGAAACAGACTCTTCTCTTGACTGATAACTCCAACATAGAACAAACTCCTCCAGTCTGACAGCTGTCAGAGACACCCACCAGACGCTCAGGGCTGTCAAATCCCTTCAGCGACCTTTCACACTCTTATGGAAGGTGGGCTTGTTGGCTTAAGTAACAATCTTGAAGATCCTCTCGAAAAACAGCTCTGAGTGTCACTGGAAGTTTTTGATGCAACTGTCGTTCCACTTTAATTCCCTCTACATGTATCTTTTTATTATAATTTCTTTTTTTTGCTTTAAGAACTAGCGCAATCTGTTTATCGATCAAGCATCTAAGGGCATGCATAGGATTTTTTTATACAGTGTGTTTTTAAAGAGGCAAACTTTCATTCTGACCTCAAACATTCAAACAGCATGCATTTGGTCGATAGCCAGTAGGCAGCACACAGTTCAATAGACTGATGTGACCTTGGGGTAATTTCAGATTCGACTGAGAAATTGTAATGGTCCTTCAAGGGCTTGTCAATTTAGATGCATTGGATTTGCACACCATTCAAACAATTTAAAATCTATAAGATTTGTCTTCGTGAATCAAATATAGGATGGTTTCTAGCAGACTTGCCTCTTCTCTTTACTAACACTCAACTGGTGATTTCTGGGATGTCACTCTGAATGGAATGACTTCAGTTAAGCATCTCGATTCATGATAAAGTACTAAGGTTACTTGAAGCAGTCCAAATCCCCACATCATAGTGAAAGTCTGTGAGTGACTGTCGGAAAACTGCGCTTGACAAGAGCAGCCAATCAATGCATCTGCTGATTAGAGAGTAATTACCCTAATTGTTTACATAGATTTTAATGTGTTACTCGTATATCAAACTTTATCACCATAACAAGCTTAGATTTTGATCTAGGTCCAGGCCTAAAGTCAGCAGTGCACCTGCTTTTTATCTATCATTATTTTATTTAATTATTGTAATACTAGGGTTAGATTTAGATAAGCTAAATTTTTTCCTCAAGTCAAGTTACCTTTATTTAAATAGCACTTTTAACAATACAGATTGTGTGTCAATAATGCAAAAGGACAATGGATGTCATCATCCTGCTCAGTTCAGTTTAAATAGTATCTGTGCAATCAAGTCGACGATGTCGCTGGAAAATAAGTGTCCCCAACTAAGCAAGCCAGAGGTGACAGCGGCAAGTCGGGGGGCCAGTTCTCCTCTGGCCAGACGAAACCAGCAGTTCAATTCCAGGCTGCAGCAGAGTCGGATTGTGCAGAGGACTCAACTGGTTCCTGTGGTCTTGCCCTGGTGGCTGTCTAGGAGACAAGGTCTTTACAGGGGATCTCAACATAAAGGGTCAAAAGTAGAAAAATAAAAAAAGAAGATAAATATAGATAAAGTAGAATTAAAATAGAATAAGTAATAATAATAATAATATATAATTCTGATAGGCTTATATAATAATTGATTAAATATAATAATGGCTAATAAGATGCACATGATTGTTAAATCAAACAAGCACTCAAATAATAAAATATTAATAATACATTTAAATTATACAAAGTTTTTACTATGATTAACAAAGCTGTCTTTGGAGCAAACTGTATTTCTGTTAACGGGCCAACCAAGCATAAATATTGACTGATGTTTAGATTTTGGGCACCATAAGCAGCATGCCCAGAAAATAATGCTCGGTTGTGTTTACTGCATTGTGCATACAAGGAGATACTATAGTAAAGGATGCAACCACATACACTATTACCTGCACAAAGCATGGACTTTAGACATCATGAACTAGCATCATAAATGAGTCATAGACACTGTAATCTAGACAGCACAAGCAGGTTCAGTTACAGTTGGGAACATGCATCCTGCACCTAGTCTCGACATCCTTCTTCAGCCACCAACCTGTGTTTAACCCACCTGCACCTTCAAATAATTCACTTTTTTCTGCTGTTTTACTTAACCCAGCCATGATTGGGAAGCACTGAGGCACCTCAGCACACTGCCCTCGGTCGGTTAGAGATCCTCACTGCACGCGGGGAGAGGAGTATAGCAGCGCTCTCTGGCTCCTCTCATCTCATTCTCTAGAAGATGGCGGACTGCGCTTCACTGTTAGACGAGGAGCTCTCTTCATTTGTCTTCAATTACTTGACTGAAAACTCCGGCAGCCCGGTAAGCCATGCACCATTTCTGATAGAGCAGAAGCGTGGCTGTTTTTTCCCCGGGTGTGTTTTTGCACGTTACTGTCTGTGGCTCGATATACTCGCATCATTTCATCGATGCTGTCAGAGCGTCTCAGCCGGCGTCTGGAGTCCCTGACGTCTGCGCTTCACGTGGAGTTCACAGGAAATGATGCATATATGCGAAAAGTGACTTACAGAAGAATATTGTACAGATAATCGTTATTTTGAAGTCTGCTTTCGAGGGCTAGCGATTAGGGCAAGGTTAGTAAGTTCTCAAGCGGAATAGAATGAGTTCAAATGTGTTCATCAGTTTGCCAAAAAATCACACCAATTTCCCGGTGTGTGTGTGTGTGTGTGTGACACGTGGGTGCTCTGGTGAACTTGACTTTAAGTTGCTTGCTGGTCCCTTGTAGTTTTAATATATATCGAAAGCGCTCTGATTCCGTACGAGTTCATTGCGAGGCAGATGAAAAGTAAGAATATATAGATCAAGTAGGCTAAACTGTGGGGTTTTTCAGATGTGTATTTTCTCAGTCTTTAGGCTATGCATTGCGTAATTATTCGTCGGTGCAGATGTTACTACTATTAATGCACTTATTAAATACGATCAGTGTTTGTATAATTTCTATTCATACCTGGCCTGCTTTTTTATTTTTATTTTTAGATGAGCTGTTAAAAAAGCTGTAAACCTAATGCATTATGTCACTTATAAAGTTGAGAAACTGATACGCAGCGATGTAGGCCTATTCAAAATGTATACATATATCTGTACATTATAGTTTAGAGATCGGAACTCTTGCTCAATTGACGAAATGTATTGTAAGCGTTTGCGTAACTGTTACAAAACGAGCTTGATGCTAATTAGAGGTAGTCAAACGATCTTTGCGTCAGTGTGTGCTGTTGTTGATATTAATAAATAAACGCTGTGCATTTTGCACTTTCGTGCTTGTCATGTCAAACAGGCTGTTGTCGCACCGCAAAGTGTTTATTTATAGATACAATACGCGTAGGATAGGGAGTTACAACAATATAACGCTTAAAAAGCCTAACGTTACTTTGAAACATACGGATACTTAATCGCTGGAACGATACACTTAGGAGAAAGATGAGGTTAATGAGAATACATTAATTTATTATTTCAAATTCAAAAACTGCCACATGCTGGTAGTTAAAGTATCAATTGTGTATCATAAATTAAATAGACAGTTGTGCATGTTTACAAATCGCGCTCCGTTTACTTTGTGTCACGTGTCACTGAAAGGTTGACGACTCGTTTTCAGACTTCTTAAAACATGTGAACGCTGTGAGGAAACGCTCGCTGCTGTTTGTCCTTTGTCCTTGTGTCAGCGGGAATATTGTAAGCGCTGTAAATGTGCTTGAGCTCGCTGTCTGGTCAGTGTAATAGTACTCCATCCTCGTGACTGGAGTTACAGAGCACAGTTACTGCAGTCATGTGCTCTTCGCCGTTGAACGTAGTAAAATGAGCTGGAGGCGGGGCCATGACGCGCTTGCATGTGACTGACTGACTGACTGCGCAAAGTGGAGCAGCTCAGATCACGACTAATAAGTCACCATCCACTGTTGGAGCATCGCACCTTTTTGATGTATAAACCGTATTTATATTCATGCACAAAACTGCCATTCGTTGCGGAACGTATTCGAGGATTTAGACTGTATATTTAATCTGCCAAATTCCCTATCCAGTAGTATTCCCTGTTTTGTATTGCGCGGAGAAATGTAAAAAGCATCTCCCAATTATTACACTGCTGTTGTTACCAGATAATTAAGTAGAATATAGAGTATTGATTTTAATTGACAAAGAATATTGATTTGAGTTTAAATTATTGTATGAGGTGTAACGGAATTGAGTATTCCAGAGAGATAAATATTGATTTGCGATCATGTCCGGTTGTTACACGTATTAAATGGTTGCGATTATTTATCAATGTGATTAAAACGAGTAAGAATATTTGGCTGCAGATGTGATTGACCAATCAGAATGAAGAGCTGTGCAATGAAGGCTAATTGTAGATAGTAAATACTAGTTATTCCACTGTATTTACTTGAAGTTCACTCAAATATCACTTAAAAAAAAGTGCATTTTCCAAGATTGTTGGCTGATGCTGAAAATGTAAGAATTGTCAAATAGCAGCCAATTAATGGGCCTGTCCTATGGGGAAAAAAGATTTTCATTGCATTCCTGTTTCAGTTCCCCCCTCACTGCATCCTTACATTCTGCTGTTGACATTTACACGTTCATTGCATAAAATCGGAACATTTTAAGGTTTTGAAATCCATCACACTGCACACGGCACTGCAGTACTATGTGTTCAGCTTTCGTGATATGGGCTGAGTCACCTAACTTGACAGAGTCAGGCAAATGTATTTACACCATGAAATGAGTCCCTCCACCCCCAGCTCCTGTCAGTCAGCTGTGCCTCCCCTCATTTCCACTCATAATTTGATGCTAGTTTGAAATCATAAATATGCAGGGTTGACATGGTCTTTACAGCGAGTTCAGACAGTTGACTCTGTGTCTGCTTGTTTACTGAAGCATTTTCTCTATCATTTGCCTTATCGCTGTGAAGTCGAAACATAAAATCAAATCAGCGGCAATGAAATGATGCTTTAGATGTTCTGGTTGGAATTCACTTGACATCAGATTTGAAGAAATTGCACATTTTTAGTCTATTCATTTGAAATCCACTGAGAGCGAGAGGAAAACGGGATACCATAAAACATCACAGGAATATAATTTGATTCGGTTTTCACAGAAAGGCTGAAGCTCTGGCTCAATAAATTGGCTGCAGCCTCTGGATCGTCAGTTTATGTTTTGCTCTTTTCACTCCAATTGCTTTACAGCGCTGTCTCATGCTTTGCTCAGGGTGCACTTGTATTTATTAGAAGGGCTGTTTCCTCTTCTGAAGCCCCAGAGGTCTATCATCTGGCTCCTCCATCTCTCTTTGGGGACGTGAGGAAGTCTGGGAATGCTCTGTATCAGATCAATTGATATCAATAATGCACCCATACTAATCCATCATCAGCTAAGAGCTCAACTGGCATCAAAGGTTAAAAAACCCTTACATTGAGTTGTCTGGCCATGGGACCAAGGGTAGGATGTTTTCTGTAACTATAGTCCTCAGTCTGCTGTAACATAAACTCTCTTAAATAGATTATCTGGATGACGATCTATAGATGTACATTCACTTTAGTGTGGTCTGTAATTGACACCCATGTTTATTACATTAGCATTTATGTACACCGTTCTGCAGAAATGATTGTAGGGTCGTTCTCTCAAAAATAAGAAAAAAATCACATTGAGCACAACTCAGTGTGAATAAATGATCAGATTTTTCATTTTTGGATGAACTATCATTTTTGTTAGTGAACCAGCCATTTAGTTTTATGCTATGGTTTCTCAGTCCACGATTATCACCTTGGATATGTCTTGGCTAATAGCTCTCATTTTTTAGAGACCGATTAAAGCTTTCACTGCATTTTTATGCAGTGTATCCTGGAGAAATGCTTCATGCCAGCATTATCATTTTGCTGTTGTTTTATACTACAGTATTAAGTCTCAGCAGTTGCATGCTCTTATTAAAGCTCAAGTGTCCTAATCTGACCTCAGCTGAAGAAAAAAGAAGTTGCGACCTTTGTATTCTGGGACATAAGGTTATATCTTAATCTCCGAAGCACTCACATGGCACAAATTAGCGTGATATGTGTTTTGATTGGTCATGTAGTATGCATGAGTTTAGTAGGGCAAATGCAGGAGCCATTTGCATGGTTGCAGGTTGGCCTGTATATTTGCAAGCTAAACAAAGTTGCAGGTGTGTTATTCTAATATCAAATCAACCCCCACCTGTACACTGTGTGGAAATAAAAGCACCGAAAGCTTTTTGTGTTCGATTCAGCCTCTCCTCTGGCGAGTGCATTTGGGGATTATATAACGCACACAGTGTACTTTTCGATTAAATGTACCTGACTATAAAACTCTAGATGTTCTTTATTATCTGGTCCCTGTCTTTAGATCTTATAGATGACACACACACATCCTAAGTGAGGCTGAGTGGTTTGGCTAAAAATGATATCTCAATATTTTTCAGTCTTTCAACTATATTTGATAGCTTAGTTTTTATGTGTTTGCTCCAAAATGACTTAAAAGAGTCTCAAATGAATCGGAGTTTTGAATCAGTAGTCTGATCCACTAAATTGATTCAACCTTTCAACTCACTTACTGGCCAAATAAAAAGACTCGTTAAAATCATTGTTTTATTAACAATTGTGCTTAGTTTTATATCACCAGCAATCTGTGATTACATTTCTGATCTATTCTCTTTCATTTAGATAATGCAAGAACTGTGATGTATTCAGACACGTTGTTTTTCTGAAACTGTCTGTTAAGTTCTTTGCCTTAGATCAGATGCAGCAGAGAAAGCAGGTGAGGGAAGGAAATTTCTGCATGTTTTGAATAGGAAGGGAGCGTACCAATCTTACCATAGCAACGTGACATCAAGGAAGGGCAAGCTCAGACTGGCAGGGACTCACAGTGGGCAAATGGGAACATGTAGGCATAAAAAAACACAAGTCTATGGCTGCTGTAGGTGTGTTCTGCTAACCTACATTTTAAATATGCTGTAAATATTCTTCATATTCCTTGTCTATTTAGTCATTTTATACTGATTTGGTGGATACTAATTGGTGGTCATGTGGATTATTATATGATAATAATTAAGAGCGGTTACCAAGCAGCACCTAATGAATGGCACAGGTATACAAAAGAATCAGCAGGATTATATGAACCCAGGAGAAAATCTTTAGACCAGCACTCCACTTATAAAGACTATTTTCAACCCATCAATAAGCCTTAATTAATTTTGTTTGTATTCTTTCTGATGTAGATGCTGGACTTATGCAGGGTTTCAAAAACACCTTAAAGGGTTACTCCACCCCAAAATGAAAATTTTGTCATTAATCACTTACCCCCATGTCATTCCAAACCCATAAAAGCTTAGTTCGTCTTCGGAACACAAATTAAGATATTTTTGATGCGTTCTGAGAGCTCTCTGACCCTCCCATAGACAGCAATGTAATTAACACGATCAACGTCCAGAAACGTAGCAAGGAGATCGGTAAAATTATCAATGTGACATCAGGGGTTCAACCGTAATTTTACGAAGCTACAAGAATACTTTTTGTAAGCAAAGAAAACAAAAATAACGACTTTATTCAACAATTCGTCTACTCCGCATCACCCTAACGCCATTTTGGAGAGTATCCACTGAACGTAAACAGCGTTGTTTTCGTTCAAATCAAAGCGTAAATAAACGTAGAAAACGTTTTACGCAAATTTGTGTTCCAGAGACGAACAAAGCTTTTACGGGTTTGGAATGACATGAATTCCAAAATTTTCATTTTGGAGTGGAGTAACCCTTTAAACGTGTCATAAAAGTGGTCCATACGTGAGATGTGGTACACGTAAATCTTATAGTCGTACAGTATGGACCACATTTATGATATAATTCATTTGTATCAAGAATCTTAAAGGGGTCATATGATGCGATTTCAATTTTTCTTTTCTCTTTGGAGTGTTACAAGCTCTTGGTGCATAAAGAAGATCTGTAAAGTTGCAAAGACTAAAGTCTCAAATCCAAAGAGATATTCTTTATAAAAGTTAAGAGTCAACCACGCCTACCTAAAACGGCTCGTTCTAACACGCCCCCACATACCTACGTCACTGTGTGGGAAGATTTGCATAACGCCGCCCAAATCTTCACGCAAAGAAAGAAGGCGTAACGTTTATTCTCGCTGTAGT
>NW_015631022.1:1480842-1504082 GCF_001515625.1 Sinocyclocheilus rhinocerous | reverse complement strand
TTCTGAGAGCTCTCTGACCCTCCCATAGACAGCAATGTAATTAACACGATCAACGTCCAGAAACGTAGCAAGGAGATCGGTAAAATTATCAATGTGACATCAGGGGTTCAACCGTAATTTTACGAAGCTACAAGAATACTTTTTGTAAGCAAAGAAAACAAAAATAACGACTTTATTCAACAATTCGTCTACTCCGCATCACCCTAACGCCATTTTGGAGAGTATCCACTGAACGTAAACAGCGTTGTTTTCGTTCAAATCAAAGCGTAAATAAACGTAGAAAACGTTTTACGCAAATTTGTGTTCCAGAGACGAACAAAGCTTTTACGGGTTTGGAATGACATGAATTCCAAAATTTTCATTTTGGAGTGGAGTAACCCTTTAAACGTGTCATAAAAGTGGTCCATACGTGAGATGTGGTACACGTAAATCTTATAGTCGTACAGTATGGACCACATTTATGATATAATTCATTTGTATCAAGAATCTTAAAGGGGTCATATGATGCGATTTCAATTTTTCTTTTCTCTTTGGAGTGTTACAAGCTCTTGGTGCATAAAGAAGATCTGTAAAGTTGCAAAGACTAAAGTCTCAAATCCAAAGAGATATTCTTTATAAAAGTTAAGAGTCAACCACGCCTACCTAAAACGGCTCGTTCTAACACGCCCCCACATACCTACGTCACTGTGTGGGAAGATTTGCATAACGCCACCCAAATGTTCACGCAAAGAAAGAAGGCGTAACTTTTATTCTCACTGTAGTATTGTTGCCGCCGCCGCCATGTCGTGAAGGCGCTGTGTTTCGTTGTGAAAGCGAAACTACTTTGTTTGGCCTTCCAAAAGAGGACGATATCGCTTCGTCATGCCTGGAGCTGATCCGTGCTGGTCGCTGAGGAAATACATCAACTTTGCGCTGTGGACGAAGCTTTCACTGTGGACGAAGCGGAGTCCAGCCCAGGGTTGTCACATATGGTTGCCGCAAGCCCCGCCGGATGCTCCTTCGTCGAATCCGCCGGCCGCGCCGTTCTCAAGCCCACCCGCCTCTGCTCACTCAAGCCGGCCTCCGCATACTCTAGGCCGCGGCTCACTCTAGGCCTCCGGCCTCCGCTCACTCAAGGTGACGCTTTTTCGTTGTGAAAGCGAAACAACTTTGTTTGGCCTTCCAAAAGAGGACACGACTAGAGATAAGTGGTTAAGTTGTATTTACAACACTGTTCCAGAACAGTTCAAACCAAATATTCAGATGTGTGCAGCGCATTTTATGGAGGACTGTTTCCTGATCCTGGTAGAGTAGATTACAATGCCGGCTGTTCTGACTCACAGACTGTAAGTAAGTTTTTTATATTTAAAGAATTTGCCACTGACGATTCAAACGCGAGTTCTTTTGGGCAGTGTAGAGTAGTGTTTGTAGTTTGTCATTTCTCCGATCACAAATGCAGACAAGGTCACATGCTTGAGGTATTCGGCCAATCACAACGCATTGGATAGCTGGCCAATCAGAGCACACCTCGCTTTTTCAGATCGATGAGCTTTGTAAAAATCGACGCATTTCAGAAAGGCGGGGCATAGAGGAGAAACAATAATGTACAGTATGTGAAAAATAATGTGTTTTTTGAACCTTAAACCACATAAACACATTTCATTACACCAAATACACAACATAATGTTCTTTTTAGCAGCATCATATGACCCCTTTAAGAGTAATTATGAATAATAAAGCTGTTTTGATGTTTGTCATTTGTTAATTAAGTGTATATATTCTTGGTTAACAGTTATCTGTATTTAAACAACAGGAATGGACCCACATCTGGTCTTTTTCATTTCACTGTGATGATTGAGTAACTAAGTGTAGATGTTTTTGCTGTGTCATACTTTAGTTCCATGTTTTATGTAATGTTAAAGCAGACTGCATTCTAGAAGATCCTGTGCAACAGGACTGTGAAACAAAACTCATTAGGAATTGCATTCTGTGATGTGCGTTAATAAGCATTTGACAAGCAATTAAAGACTCTCCCAGCAATTAAACAAAAAAGTTTGTTGCTTGGAAGAATCTTTAATTCAGTTGTAAGAGATGGAAGAGCCAACCAAAGTCTGAGAAGGCTATTGGCTCCCATGACAGCAACAACAATACACAGTGTTCCTTCACAGAATGTTCTGATTTGAGACAGTAACCAATCCAAAAGAGCCTGTTCATCGACTCCTGGTCCTTTTGTAATACAGCGAGCACCTGACTCTCTCACCCTCTTGAAAACTTATAAGGAAACTTGAGTTTCACCGGCATCTCCAAACACACACTCCGTGACAATGACCTAATTCAAACCTTTGGTTTGGCAAGCTTTGCCCAGTTTTGACTGCTGTTCTGGAGATTGCCAGTCTTGGGCAATTTCAGCTGTCTGTGTTAGTAGTTGAACTGCGTGATCTTTATACACTGTCCATTTTATTCACCTTTCCATTCTCGCTCTGTGAACTGAACTTAAACTGGTTCTAAGTCTCGTTCTGGTGCCGCAGTAATTATTAGCACTCCACCCTGCTGTTTCACTGTAGTAAAAGAACCTGAACCCACGTCTCCGTCACATTCCGGTTTTTCAACGTGTCAAACGTGAGTACAAAGACTGTTTTGAAACACTAGCATTCCTTTCACTAGTGAGGACTTGCAAATGATTGGATTGTAGACACTCCCAAACAGGTATCAGAAATGTCTCAGGAGTGAGTGTTATGATGTAATTTGGGAAATGTGTGTGAAAACAGGAACACAGCAAAAAAAATAAAAAATCTCTCTCTATATATATACAGTATATATATATATATATATATATATATATATATGTGTGTATGTGTGTGTGTACTTATATATACATAATAAATATAAACAATTCACACTCGTATATTATGTAAACACAAACTTTTATTTGAATATGATTATTCCTTTCTTCAGCCCTAATATATGTGTGTGTGTGTGTATGTGTGTTTGTGCCACTAATAAATAAATAATAAATTGTGGAGATGCCACTCCATCTGTGGCTTAGGCAGCCCTTCTCAAACAGACAGAGTGAGATAAACTATGTAAGACAAGCTCTGGATACAGTAGTTGTTCATTGCCACAGGGCAAAATATTAGCAATCGCTAGAGAAAGGTCTGTTTTATTCTATGTCAAACACTTGAATTCTACCCACTATACGGAATGTGTTTCCCCCTTTTCCATTAGCCCTTTCATGTACTTTCACAGTACTCTATGTGCTTTTCAGAGTCTCCCCTGATGCGGTGCAGCTGTGTGTGACCCTATTTCTAGACTCTGTGCCTGGACGAAAGCAGGAGTAATCTCAATGGGTTACATTAGCATTTTCATTACAGTCATTTGAATATTTGCTTTGCCTTTATGATACCACTGCACCAGATTCATGTGGAGGATTTGGTTAGAAGATGTCTATCAGGACCTGACGTCTAGAGGAGGTCAAACCCATGTCATTTTGGAACCTAAGTATGAAATATTAGGTGTTTACCAGATCTAAATTTAGTAATATGAAGTTTACATATTACACGTCATATTTTCACATCATGGATGAAGCAGAAGTCTGAGTTCTTTCTCCCATGAGGAAGACAAACATTGCTGGAGGTTCATGGAGGAAGTTAACCTGCCCGTGATGGGTTATTGATTTCTTTGAATGTATTTCCCTCAGGTTATTTCACCCAAAGAAAACAGTTCACCCTCAGACGCTCTTTTTGTGACAGGTCTCTAGAAATGTGTTTTCTTCTTTTCTTATAGATCTTCAGGCAGGCTTTGAAGATTTCACAATGCAAAATTTGTGTTGCAGATTCCCAAGCTACATCTCAGATTTTAATGGGAAACTATGCTTTCCTGTCGAATTCTCTGCTTTAAAGCGGAAATCCGAGTTTTTAAATGCCCACGGACTCTGGCAGCCAGCATGATGGCATACAAGAGCCCAATCACATGACACGGGACAGTTGCCAACTGGTGGTAGCTCATATAATCCTGCCTACTTAGAAGTCGGGTCATGGAGGGGTTGTAGTGATGGTCTTTCATGTGAATTGTACTGCTTTGTTTTGCTGGCGTCACAACAGAATTGTCTTTTGCTTTTGGAGTGACTGGAATGTTTTTGGGGGCGTCTCTTACGGAAGGGTCGTTAGGATGCGTGAGGCACACTAGAGTGTTTGTTTCTTCAAGACGCATAAGCCAGGAGTGTTGGGGACCTGAAGGAGTTTTCGTTCTCGCCTTCACAGAGCTGTCAACACTGGATGTCTGTATGGACTTAAAGACAACGCTAAAATTATTCTAATGAGCGTCTGTTTAAAAATATACGACTATAAAAATGTATGTCTAATTGCATGGGCAGGAAGCGTGTGTGTGCAAATGAATGCTAAAAACGACACCCTGTTTTCCAATTGCATAGATCTTGACTCGTATAAGTGCATCCTACAATTCCTGACGCCCACCAATTCACAATGACAGAAAGCTTAAAGATGTAAACTCCCACTCGCTTCCACAAATACGTCAAGTTGCTCTTAAGGTGACACAGAGCTTCCCCGGATGCAGCATCCGCGGTGCTGGCGGGGCTGTTTTGCTTTCATTACAGTGTGTAACACACATTAATATGTAAAGCCTTACACAGGGGTTTGGTATCGGACACTGCTTTTCTTGCATTAAAAGCACATAGGGAGAAGAGAATAGACATGCACAGTTCACTGCTATCGTTGGAAGGTGCCTGAGGGAGCCATTAGTAGAATGGCTTGACTGGTAGTGCCAGAGAAGATGTGCCCCAGAGGTCCACCTCAGCTGGGACCGACCGGAACACCGGTTGTACGCAGAGGACGACGACTAGTCAGTGCGGTGACGATTGGAGCTGTGGCTGGGTGTGGTAATCTGCTGATGAGTGGGTTGATATAGTAAAGAGGCCTTGGAGATGAATTACTCAAAGGCCATTTCTACTCGCGTGGCACAAAGTCCCACATGGCTTTCACAACACGACGCTGCTTTGAGTTTGCAACCGCTCTTATCTCTTATATGGACGCGGGAAAGAGTCCATATTGTTACTACATGTTCAAACACAAGCTGTGAGTTGTAAACAGAGTGAAATAGATGCAGGGCCCTGTGATTTCTGCGATGCTGAAAACGTGGACAGAATCAGGGAATCCAGTCGTAAAAATGGAATTTTAATGTATTAACATGGAATGTCATGGAATTTTCCTAATTTTGGATGAATAAATAAAAATTTGGTCAGTACACTTAAATCAAACAGCAACATAGACTAGTGTCTGTGAATATTAAGCCTTAAAAAAGGCTATTTAAATATGAATCCTGCATGTTCTGTGTGTCTCTGTGTGAATGAATGGCGCAGACCTGCGGTTTCGTCAACTACACACATACTGTGTTTTCTGCAGCCTCAATATATCTGTACATGAACACATAAACATAGTTTCTAGAACTTCTCTGAGCGTCACTTCATGAGAATTTTTTACCATCGAGAAAAACTATCGTCATATATACAAACAGAAACTTAAAGGTCTTCACAGCAACCTGTCAGTTCGGAAACTGTGATAGAGATATATTATTTAATGTAATGATAGTACAACTACTAATAAAATTAAAACATTATTTTTAAGGAATATTTAGCAGAAAAATTATTTAGCAGAAAAATGTAAATGCACAACCTAGTATTTCTGAAAAAAAAAACAACGAAATAAAAGAATAATAATTGTTTTGTTTTGTTTTTGCGTAAAATCAATTAATTAGGGATGCTTTTGATTATTAAAATATTAATAATATATAATATATAAAAATATATAATATATAAATGGAATCCAGAAAATTAATTGGAAAACACAGAATTTGGTAAAAAATAAAACTGAATATGAGAAAAAAAATTAATGTATTTCATAATAATTTTGTTAAACTTTAATAAATTAAGTTTCATGATTTTAATTAATTGCTTTTGATTATTTTAATTTAACCATTAAAACAGTCTAGAAAAAAAAAACAGAATCCAGAAAAATGTAAAAAGGAAAAATGGAATTTGGGAAAAAAAAAATAAATCTGATTTCATAGGGCACTATAGATGCAATGTGAGACCTTTATATGAAGAAACATGGACAGGGAAGTTGACACTTGCTGGTGACCTAATTGTCCCATCATGAGCAATCCAGACGACCACTGATTTAGTCTTGTTTGGAAAAATCTCCCCCTGGATGTCCAATCAGGTGAACGAGAGGTCAGTCAGTCATTAGATGGAAGGGATGCACCTTGCAGCCGTCTCGTATTATTTACTGCGAGCTTTAGGGGCGTATCCAGCTTTGGTCGCAAAGCCTGATCCAGTTTGAACCTGCCTGTCAGAGATTTACTGCAGAGCTTTTGAAAATGGCAGAGTTTTACACGGTTTTGTGGTTATGAGAAGAGGGAGATGGACATTTCCCATCCTCTCCAGGGTCAGGTTCTTTTCAAGGCCGAATTATCATAGTTTTTCAGACGTGAGCTCGGGATGAAAAGCGACGTCACTGAATGAGGGGGGCAGATGCATCAAAAAGAACCGGTGTTTCATAGCCCTTCGACTTTTGTCTGGCAGATTATATTTACATGTGTTATGGCTCCCTATAGCAGGATGTAATCTGGCGTGATTGAATTTGAAGGCGCGGATTGGGACAACAGAGGAGGGAATTGGTTGTTTTGGAAACTCAAAAGTCCGTCCCCTTTGATCAGACAGCTGTGAAGTTCAAAGTACCCCTCCTCGTACGGAAGAGCACATGTGCTTTTGCACACGATTAGATAGCAGATGCATCGATAAAACATAACGCTTATCATCTGCGTCTGTTTTCGAGCCCATTGATGCAATGTTTCTTGGATTTCACCTTCTCCCGTGAGGCTCTGGAGTTGTCGCTTTGAGAAACGAATGCTCTTTGTCTCTATTTGACTCAATCCAGTACTTATTCCTAATATGGTGCTGTGTGAACTCCAAAGTCACATGCACGTCGACCACACAGATCAGTGACATTGCTGGTTAAACAGGACTGTTTGACTGTATAAACAAGTTTTCGGCACTGATCTCTTCCCCCTAGTTTTAACACTAACTTAACAGATAGTTTGCTTTTGCAGACAGAAGTATATTTTTACCAAATTGATGTTTGTACTTAACCTTTAGCCTGTTCTAGTAATGGTCTAAAAGGAATTTTTATAGGAAATGTTTAAGAGTCATTTTGCACCTGTTCAAAGAGGATAATGGCACTGAAGAGGCCAATTTAGGCAAAGACTAGTGTAATACCTAGTGCTTCCTAACCTTGTGAACTGCTAGAGCTTAACCACTAAGCACTGGTTATCTCCTCACATTTGGTTAATCTTCCTTCACAACTTCTATTTTGATTGATTCTTCTTGACCCTTTGCCCACTCTGTAAAGTAAGGCAAATAAGCATGCTACTTTGTTTTTATACATTTGATACATTGCATTCTATGCTGCATCTTGGAAAATCCTCCTCAGTGGAGGAGTCGTCTGAGGTGAAGATGGGTTAGGCAGCCCTCCTCCCCTTCTCTTCCCTCCAGGTGTCCGTGGTGCCGCGAGCCTAAGGGAGCGCATCTCTCCGCATCTCGCGCTAATGAAAAGCACCCAAATGTCACTCGCAGCCACCGAAAATAAACGGATGCAGGCCGATCGCCATCGAGAACGACACAATGGCCTCCTGAAACAGGCAGATTGTCAACCGGCGTGCTTCACTTCATCCGTTATCACTTAGATACAGACACTGCAAGCAAGCTGCAGCCAGGAATCATTGTGGCTGGGTTGGGAATCTTAGGGCTGTAACTCAAGTCACAAGTGTGTAAATTACGTGCAAATTTGTTTACATGTTGACCACATCCCCTGATCGTTGAGGGTCTTGCGGGGAGCAGGTGGAGGGCTGTGAGTGTGGGCTGTATTGTGGGTGATTTACCAGGTTGAGATGATGAGTGCAGTACTAGCAGAGGTGAGTAATGACCTGGCAGCTCGGTGATGATGTGTCACAGAGGCATTCCTCAAGTTGTGTTTGGCTCCCAAGGACAACTCTGCTGATTGTGCTGGCAGAAGCCCAGCTAGATATTGGCAAGTAGCCGGGGGGGCTTGTGTTTGAGGGCTTGTCATTTGAGCACACTTTCAATTGAAATCTCTCCTACTGTGCACAGTTTCAAGCTCAAATTACACAAAATGTTTGCGCTCAGCTAGTGTTTAAAGAAAGTAATATAGTGAAAAGATTTCCTACATAATCATATATGCATTGTGGTTGGTAAGCTAAAGTAATTACAGCAACAGGTAAGTAAATCCTGGTTTGAGACAGATGCTAAGATCTCCCGAAATGGCAGTTACAGATCGTAAAGGATTAGCTACGAGTTTGCCGTAGTGCGTGAGTGACAGGATTCATTGTGGACAGGGAGTGGGAGTGTGGGCAGAGTCATAGCTTCTGTTGCGTGTCAACGGACCAGACCTTGACAGGCATAAATAGCACGCGCTCAAGAGGAAAGAACAGCATCTGTTATGACCTTGTGGCATTCACCAAACATGGCAGCCGCTGGATTTATTGCACACAAAGTACTTAACGCTTTTGGTGTATGTGCGTTTCGGGTTGGGAAACATGTTTTCTTAAGTTTACATTTTAAAAACAAATGAAACAAACGTGTATTAAACTTTTAAATTATCTTAAGGCAATGAAATTTAATTTTGCAAAATATTTATTCCTTACAAGTTCTTAAACTCTTGATGGAACTGTGAAGGAACTGAAATCATTAATCATGAAATCATGGTTCCTATCCCCTCTTTTGTGTCTTGTGTTACAGTCTGTGTTATCTGCATGAGATTCAAAGCTATTCTTTTATTGTTAGCAAAAAACTGCTGACATATTTTAGAATTATTACTTACGACTTTGAAGATACGGATATGATAGTGACCAAAGGTCTGAAGAGATAACACGAACAAATGTTGGAAAGTGAAAGCAAATGAATACTCTGCTAACGCTGCTGATTTTTTGCATTTTTAAAGGATGTGGGCCTCCTCAGATGACTGTTGACATGGCCATCACTTAACTGAGTGAATTACAGCTCAGGAACTGATGAAGTAATGAAGCTCACCAGTGGCTTTTTGAGGAAAGGGGTCGTATGGCTGCAAGAGGATAGCGGCAGGCCTCAGATGCCTGGAAGGGCACTTTACTTAATTAAATGCGTCTATAATGAAATAACCATTCAGCATTACAACTATGATGAGTGTTCAAACCAACACAGAGGAAATATTGAGTAATTCGATCATAGCTTAGTGTTTTATGCAGTTCATATTTCTACATTTTAGTCATTTATGGCCACGGTAATTACAGAGTCATTTGGTGCATTATCAGCTGCTCTAATGAATATTCTGGCCTTAAGTTCTGTTTTCTTCTATTAAGGGCTCTCCAGGCACTCTCCATCCATTTCACTGTCTAATTAACTTAGTTTTTCAGGTGTAACAATGTGTTAATATTCATTAAGTGACTTCCAATGGAGTAATTGATAATCATGATGGAGGACGAGATTAAAGAATGGCATCAACCGAGGATTTGTTTTGGCTCATGCCCAGAGAGACTACGGTGGGAAGAGGAGATGACGTGTTTGTGAGATCCTCATACAATGAATCTGGGCCGTACAAGTGTAATAGGTCTTGGGGGAAGAGGAACACTTTCTCAAGACTCTTACCAGACGGCGGAAGGACAGGTAATGCGGATCTGGCTGCCACGCGACAGAGTGCATAACGTCCTTGCACTGAGTTTGCCCTCGACGCTTTGTGCGCATCAGCAGAATTTTGGTAGGTGATGTCCCGCCTTGGGCTCGGAGCCCAAAAGGGAATCGGGAGTCACCTCAGGCGACAGCTGTCTGTTAGACACAAGCGCTGCAGATAGCAGCTCACAAACTGCCGCTGTGATGCCGAAGAGAGAGAAGAGGATTGGAGATGTGGGGGAAAAAAGGAAAAGCGAGAGAATGGAAGCAGTGAGCTGTGAAAGAACAAATGTGATGCACCTTGTAATGGTGCCGAGATAGAGTGAGAGAGAAAAAAACTGTCCATAGAAAGCATCCAGCTTTTGCTTTGGCCTACTTGCTTCGCTATTTGCTGATGCTCTGATCTCTCTTTCCTTTTAGCATTTGCTCTTTCACCAATTCCCTTTGCCCCGCACTCCCTCATACCTCTGCCTCATGCAGCTCTCACTTCAGTCACGTGTACGTGGGTCGGCTGAGGACACGAGTTCCGCCTCAAGCCTTTCATTCTCTTAGACCAAAGCAGCTGATTTGAGGGCCCTGCTAAGATGCGAAGGCAGTGACTGACCGCTGAAAGAATTAAGCACTCATTCTACAACTCTTTTGGTCAGATGGAAGGACTCACACAACTGCAGTTACTTCCTCTGTCTGTGACCGAAAAGCTACATGGCCCGAACCCTGCCGAATAATGTTTCACTTATTCAGCGTGTACTCGACAGTACTCAAATGATGTGAAGTGTGATCGCACTGGCAGCATAGTATTTTTAGTGTGTTGCGTGACAACTTTTTTTTTCTCCATATAACAGACCTTGCACCTTTGGAAAAAGTGGAAAGACTTTTTTCCAATCATGAAAAGCCGGTTCAGTCTGAGTGTGTGAATGCAGAATTACTGAATGGGTCGAGATTAATCACCTTCAAGAACCATTGTGGATTTGTTTGTAAATCGGTTACCAGGATTGGCCTTGTTCCACTTCAGTTTCTCAGCAACAAGTTTGGGCATCAGTAGCTAAATGCACCAAACCTCATTGAATTACTGTGAAACAATGAATGGGTCAGAGCAGTTTGGCACAATGGGCATATCTCATAGTCATCACACTACAACCCGACAAAGCCATCCAAGCTGAAAAGCTGCCAAGGAAGTTCAAAGCCCACAATCAAAGCCAATTAAAGGTTTTTCCTTTTTCTTTTGGTGGCCTTTGAGCGCTTACTCTCTGGCTTTGCTGATGTTAGATCCTCAAAGATGAACAAGTTCCTTGTGTGTTTTCGGGTTCCTTATCACAGCAGCACAACGAAAGCTATGCAGGATTCTAGGGGAGAGCGTAAGGCCGGTGGATTACACAGTACAAACTAGCCCTCGCTAAGTTAAAGCTCTTTGTTTTCCATTTGAGAGCAGCTGAGCATTAGGAGCTATTAAAGGCTTTTATTATGTGGCCAAAGTGATGCACAATACACTGAAGGTTGTGCTGTTTGGAATAACACATGCATTCAGTCCCTGCCCTTTTATTCTTTATTATTAATGGGTTCTGCCAGAGGAGGAGATCATGTTAATCTGATACTGCCCAGGGTGGACTTTAAGATGTGGTTGGTGGGGTTTTGTGCTTAAAGTCAGGTATTGTTACTCTAATACTGGAATCTTTCTCCTGCCGTGCCAACAGATTTGGAGAGATCTGTTACTCATGTAGTCCCAAGCCGGAGATCCTGATATTTGCACCAAAAAGACCTGACCTTATCCAGAAGGAATGCTGAGACTAACACTGCGGGTTGTCAAGGGATATGGAGTACTAAATCCGATGTACTCACACTCACACTGAGGAAAGAGTGCAGGTGGCAGACCAACAGTCTGGCTTCAGAATGATACCTGGCAGCTTTTGATAGACTAACAAACACCTAAAGCATTTAGCACAGAGAACTCTAAATTTATACTCATTAACATATTGTGTAAGAGAAAAAGATTTGGGCTTTCGGATTTAAACAATTTGGCCACTAAAGGATCAGATTGGAAGCAAGGAATGCACAATTCTACACAAATATCCCTAGAAATGTGGTTGGAAGGGTTTGTCTTGGTGGGCTGCCAAAAGGAGAATTAATAACAATTTGTCAAAGGGAGCAATTTATTCACTTGGAATTAGTGTGGCTTTGAACTGTCGTGGTTGAGTACACATAGTGTAAATGCTATGAGGGGCCCTCAGACCTTGCACTACTCACATAGCCACTCTGCCAAATAATGAGTTTCAAGTAATCAAAGGAAACAATATCAATACACTTCATCTGTGGGACACACATGGGAAGAAATAAGTTCTGTTTCCATCATAAAATGTTGGGTACGTCATAGAATACCTTTGGCAGTTATAGCAGAAAGGAAAATTGTGGAATTTTTGCCGTCACAAACATTCCATACGTGTTTGGAAATGCTTCTGGAATTCTTGTCTTCAGGAAAGAAAACAATGAAGCAGGTGAATTGCTATACCCCCCGAGAACATCTCTAGGCCAACACTGTCAGATAAAGAGGCAGATAAATTGTAAGTTAGTGGTTTGTTATATCCTGTGTAGTACAGTATAGGATTTGGAAATTCTTTGGGGAATTGATTAACCTTGCACCACCACAGGGGTGTGGATGGCGAAATTGCCATTTCACCTAGTAAGAATGCAGCTTAATACATTCAGCGGACTGTGGTATTTCTATGGGCTGATTCCTAGCGCTGCATCTGTTACAACCTTCAGTACACTTTCTGTTCGGGGGTTGAGTCTAGCGTATGTGTTATGCTGGTGTAATGTCCTTGACATGACAGCTCCCTCGCTTTATCACAGAGGGAAACTGAAGAATCACCCCGCCATAATTATCCTTAATAACCTTAATACTAATCGAATAATTTTCGAATGCAGCTTGTTGTCACTGCTGACACATTCCACCAGTCAAAAACCTGCAATGCTGTCAGCATCACTACCAGTTAGATGGCTAGTGCTAAATGTCTTGAAAACACTCCCTTGCAGTCTGTTTGATATTTCAACCCAACATTACTTGCAATAAAGCAAGCAATCAGCATTGTTTAACATTTGCTCGGATTCAGAGATGAGCAGCACGTGAAGGCCAGAAGATGCCACACTTAGCTTACAATTCATGTCAGAACATCGTACAGTAACAAACTCTGTTTGCCGCTAAAGCGATGGCTTAAAGATGAGGGCTGGCAGATGGCTTTGCCTTCTGTTTGAGCATTAGGAATTCAGGGTGAGTCATCTTCCCGCTTCAGAGCTCACCCAGAAAGCCAGCGCAGAGATGTCCCGTGGACCACTCAAGATTTGCCTGAAGACCACAATCAGCAGTGCTGACTCAGAAAGTCAGCAGTGAGTATTCGGGGAGAAGGTTAAGCAAGCTAAACACTGCCTCATCGGATAGAAAAGTAGGAGCATGGATGCAGTTGCCAGGCAGGTGTTCTATGGATGAACTTTTTCTCAAAGGTCACTTGTTGATGGCACAGTCTACATGAGGGGTAGCCAACTCTGCTCCTGGTGGACTACCGTCCTGCAGAGTTTAGCTTAAACACCAATCAACCACACCAGAACCAATTAATCAAGTTGTTCAGGAATGCTTGACAATAACAGGCAGGTGTATTGAAGCAGAGTTGAAAGTCTGCAGGACAGTAGCCCTTCAGGAGCAGGGTTGGCTATCCCTGGTCTATGTCTTTAGTATGAATTACAACATGTTACCTTGTTTGTGCAGATGTTTGTGCATCTTCTTCAAAACGTGACTGTGTCTTTGTTGACTTGAACAGCCAAAACAGCATTTGTTCCATCTTATATATTCACAATGGTCATACGTTTTACTTGTGACTAGGCCTGTTCATATTTTTGTATCGCATTCTTAATACAACCTCTCACATCAGAGCACTGCCGCGCAGTTCCATGTGCGATTTGAACAGCTGTCGGAGCACTGTCCTTTCAGCCATAGGATGCAAGAAGCAAAGGTCACCTCGGCATTTCAGTCTATTCTTGGATTTCAAAACAAACCCTGTGCTTGCAGAATGACCCCCTAAAATAGAGATGGGAATATTCTTTACCTCGATTTCTTGGCCAGCAGCGAGAGAAACTGGAGATCAAGATTAATGGTGGTAGCCATGACATTCTGCACGACAGTGTTTTTAGCACCAGCGCACTTAGCCTTGTTCTTTTGTCCCCTTTGAATACCCACCATGCTGTGCATAGCCTGGCTGAATTCAGGAACTAATGTTTAACTCTCTCGCCTTTTTTCACTTCGCTGCATTGGAACATTCTCCTAAGGGACAGTTGGAGAGCAACCGCTGGACCACTGCAGTGGAATTTTTTTTCCATATTTAGTCTTAGAGATGCAGACTCAGTTATTGATGCAGTCGAAGGAGGAATTGGGGGTTCTTTATCTGAGGCAAAGACCTGCGGGAGTGAGCCATGGTTCTCTCTATGACACTGCACGCAAGTTAATGTGCATACTCTGAAATAGATACCAGGCATCTATATATAAGTTAACTGCTATAAAGTGTTCTCCATCATGTCAAGGCACATGTTGTCTGCATGGTTATGTGGAGGGACCGTTTACTGAGGATTTAGGGGTTTCGACTGGCCCCTAGTGGTGGTCGTGAGCTGATATCGGTTGACCCAGACTCATGACCTTCGCAACAGATGGAAACAAGGGGCATGTAATCCTATTAACCCAGTGTTATCGCTATACACCCATCAATGCAGCATGCATTATCTGTATTGTGTACGTTCACTGCAAAACTGCAGTAGTGTGTGCAAAAAGGCTGTGATTCCTAAATGGGGTTGGTGTCTAGGAACACAGCGGAGGTATGAAACATGCATCATGGAGAAAAACGCCAAGGACAGAACAGCCTCAGGTTAACCTTATTACCGGCTTGCAGGGAATGGTCACTCTAGACGGCCCCTCATATCCCGAACAATGTCTTGTGCCCTCACGCTCGAGCAGAGTGAGCAAGAAAAGCATTTTGATTTAATTACAGCCATGCACGTCTACTAAGAGCTCAGACACCGACTGCTCCCAGTGAATTAGAAAAACGTTCCTCAGGCATCGTGATCTGTCTGTGGCCACCCGAGTCTGAAAAGACTCATTTTGCATCTTTGCCTCACTGCGTCTACCTTCTTTTAACTTTCTCTCTCAGGTGTAATTGAACATATTCCCTTCATCCCGTTTGCGTCAGCTGGACAGATTGAACACATTAGACACAATGAGAGCAGCTCTACCCGTAATCCAGTTAGAGCATTTCGCCTTATTTTGCTTTCACATCTTTATCAAAGTCAGCTGGTAATTTGTAATCAAGGTGAGTCTGATATTTCTCTTTGGTTGTTTGAATTACCTAAGATACTGCCGGCTGGTTTCTGCCTGGAAACAGTGCTTGTATTGTCCTGCAGCCCCCTCACCTACAGTCGTGACTGCAGGTAAAATTACCTCAGTCTGAGGAGCGACGAACCCCCGTTGGAGATAATGAAGGGTTGCGCACCTACAGTCTTGTGACAGTCTCTGCATTGCGTTGCAGGAAAATGTGACACCAGTCAACAACCTTATACAAGGCTCTGAAACCCGAGCCTAGTGCTCTCATTGTGTCAGTGAAATGGATCCAGGTTAGAAGCAGAGGAAGAATTGCTGACTACCTTTTGGATCTCCTGATGATTTCCCAGTTATGTTTTTTTTTGTACTGCAGGCATGCATTGACTTCTAATGTATGCACTGGTGCCTATATTTACATCAGTGCCGGGTATGCTTTCATGTTTGCTGTGGTGTGCATATTGGACTGTAGGTGACCTTGAGAGCTTTGGTTTCACAGTGACTGAATGTCATATATTTAAGTTGGAGATTATGTCTGTATTAGCAGCCATAGACAAGAAACATTATGCATATATGTAGGCCTGTCACGATAACAACTTTTTGTTGTGCGATATATTGCCTCAGAAATAACTGCGATAAGCGATATTATTGTCATTTTAAAGACCATTTTATGCCACTGAATATATAATCATAATGTAAAAGCATAATAATGCAAGAAGGCCTACACACTTCCAAATGACAACAAACTTTTAACCAGAGTGAAGATTTAGTCGCATATGCGAGTGATTTACTCGCAATGTAGAGGGTTGTATGCAATTTAATGTATAATATTATTGCATAAATTGGGTCTGAGAGGTGGGTTTTCAGGAGATTAGCTTTGATGGCAAGTTATAAATAGCCCTCATGCATGATATAAGCAAAGACCTATAAAACCTACTTTTGGCCTTCAAGTTTATTTTTCCATCTTGACCTAAGGAATCTTTTTGTCCTCTGTTTTTTTTTTTTTAGTTTACAACAGGGACAGATACCTTTGCTGATTGCTGCATAAGGATAAATTTGATTTGTCCAGCTATTTTTGAACACGAAACACCTAATTTTGCAGCGCTTGCGAGACTGTTTAATCGAATAGACAGTTACCCAACTAGTTGTTTTGGTTACACTTTATTTTAAGGTTCAATTCTTGCCATTAGCAAACCATTAACTACGACTTTCTCCTCAATAAACTCCTAATTTGCTGCTTATTAATAGTTAGTATGGTTATTGTTAAGTTTAGGTATTGGATAGGATTAGGGATGTAGAATACGTAGAATATATGTGCTTCATAAGTACTAATAAACAGCCAATATGTTAATAATATTCATGTTAATAAGCAACTAGTTAATAGTGAGAATTGGTCCCTATACTAAAGTGTTACTGTTGTTTTTAAAAAATATCTAGTTTTGCACATCCTTAATGTTTTTTTAATTGCTTGACTACAGAACAGATTCATTTTTCTTGACACTTAGAGACTCTGAGACACAATGTTGATGTGACATGATAAGAATAGCAAATTTCCTGAGCATGAGAGTAGCTGTAAATTAATAACAGTTGCTGTGATTTTCTATTAAGTGCTCAAGCATCCCTGTACCCCTCCCCATGGTCGCCCACTCTCTGGGATGACTTTATGGAAGAACGGATGCTGGTAGCAGCCTGTCCTATTAGGATCGTCTTCTAACCAAAACACCTATTTTTAGATTAGTGGGCTTGAATGAATTAGACATCAGTGCTGATATTCAGGCAGAGAAATGCCAATAAGTTGTTATGCACTTATGGCCCCTTTACCAGCCAACTCGCACACATTTTCTCACAGTTTTTTTCCCCCTCACGCATTATGCAATTTATGTGCTCTCTATAAATGTAGTACCATTTTCCAGCCAAATGATTGGTGCAGTGCAGGATTACCATATTTAATGTCTAAGAATGTTATGAATATTATTTATCAATTTACGATTAATGTGGCCCTGTCATTCAACTGAAGTACATAACACCTGAGGGCCAGACTCTAGAGACTACTGCTGCGGTCTGAACAGATTCAGTGTGAGGATTTATACAGCATTATAATGAACCATACTTAAAATATTGTCTGGAAATACCCCTTAGAAAGATGAAAAAACATTTATTGACTTACCGACATAACACTTGACCAACTTCATAAGCTGTCTGCCAGAGTGACCATATGAAGTATTTCTAAAGATTGATTTTTTTTTATTAACCTTTGTGATGTTTGGCCTCTCCTAACTTGTAGGTTTCTTATTACACCTCTAAATCTTGTTAAGGACTTACAAACATGCCTTTAGTGTCTATGGATTATCAAGCGATGTCAGTTAAGAATAATCAGGCTGCAATAATGACTGTCATGCATTAGATAACACATGTGACAGGAAGAACAAGTAGGCCTAGATCGGTGATAAGTCCAGATTGATTCTCCAAAGAAGGACAATCTGAATGTAATAAACACATCTTGATTACCATAAAACATTGCTTAAGTAACTTGTTTATGAGGATTTTGCACTCTTTTATACAGGGTGATTTCAAACAAAACATTGATGCATTCATTCATTTATAGCAGTGGAGCCTTTAAACATTTAAGCCTATTTTCCATTTCCCATGTGAATCTAAAGTCACAACTGAACTGGCAGTCTATCAAAGCCCTGTCTCTAAGTACAGAATCCGCTTTCTAATCAGATCTCATTACTGTCCTACCTGGCTGAAGTGGGGTTGCGTTCGAGGGCACTAGCTCTCAGACTTTCTGCATAATAGCGTCTCACTCGCACCAGTGACGTTGTCCTTGGTTTGCACTTGATACCCGTCTCAGCCTCCAAGATGTAGACCGAGTTTGACGGCCAATCTGAAAACAATTAAGCAGGATTAAAATTGGGCTCTGTGACTGTTAGATTGCCTCTCAGAAAACTTCCAGGACACAGCCTCAGACTTGTCAAAGCTGATGCTGGGATGTTTTGTGATTAAAAATCTATACAGCGGATGTTTCCAATGGAAGTTAATGATTCTAAGCTGGTTTTGAGAAGTGGAATATCTGATAAGTCAAAAGGGAAATTTTGAAGAACTGAAATCTAAATGGCCATGGATTGTCAAAATCCAAACGTAATACTTCCAATCCTATTGAATCCTATTTAGGTTAAGGGTGACAACACAGTCAAATTGCGGTAAAAAAGCAGGGCGTGAATTTTTGTCATTTTTGATTGCATCAACCAATGTCTCAACAGTTGATTGCAAAACTTTGTCTAGGAAGTCTAACAGAGAGTATGAGGAAATTTACTACATGGGGATTGTTAGCAAAAGGTCTGCAGGATGAATGAGTTCAATAAGCACTAAATTTATAGGGCTAGGCTGGCTTCAGAATGGAGAAGATAAAGGTGGCCTGCTGGGATAGTGAGGTTGTGGACAGTTAATTCCTAGATAGATAGAAAAGAAAGGTTCCTGGCCAATAAGGTGTCACGAATCTGCCTTTTATCGGTCTCGTTCAACTGTACATGAGTGGCCCAGATCTTCCTTTAACTGCCCTACATCCAACGGCCCGCTGTTAATCTGGGTTTTCAGTATGGGTCTTGGCAGAAAGCTCCAGCTAATTTAATTAACGCTCCTGTTTCAGTTTAGCCAGGCCGTTGGATGCGAGTTTCATTCAGTAGTTTCTGTTTACGGTCTAACATATTTACATCATTTACAGTCATGTGGCGAAGGGTCAAACAGTCAATAGAGGTCGACAGGATGTACGCTGCACCTCATGAACCCATTGCTACTGGAGGAACGGTGCTTCAAACTCCTTCCTGTTTGAGGCCGATTATCTACCTCACCCAAGTTTTTTATGGATTGAGTCGTGAGGGAATCCATTTAACAGCCCGGGCAGGATGTGTCTCAAAGGGACGCATGTGTGCATGTCTGCGTCTTTGTTTCTAAGGAAGGAGGCTTAGGAGAGAGCCACTAGCTCCATCTGCATTTGGCATGGGCAGCATTCAAAGCCTGGCCCGTCACAAGCAGCTTCTGTAAGAGCCAGTCATGAGACTGAGGATAATGGCTATATATAACATATCTTAGATAGCAGTAGGCTCAAAGGGAACAGGGCACCCAGATAAGAGCCTATTAGCTCGTAAATGCAAGGAATGAATGAGTAACCTGCAGCTTTACTAGAATAGAGGCCTAACTGAATTGTGCTCAGATCAATCGGTCTATCTCTCCATCCGTAATTCCATGGTGTCTCAGATGCTGCATTCGATTGCCCTGCAGTAAGAAATGACAAACAAACTTATAAAGGTCACACTTTGTGTCTTTTCTTTTGCTAGTTTTTACATGCTTTGCCTCTAATTATCCTTAAATTTATTCATAAAATTCCCCAGTACACTATCAGCAGTAGGTCAGCCTTGCATGGATGTTAGGACTTTATGATTTCCGCGATGCAGAAAACACGGAATCCAGTCCTAAAAATTTAATTTACCGTATAACGCAGAATTTCACGGAATTTGCCACATTTTGGATGTATGTCTTTTCTTTTGCTAGTTTTTACATGCTTTGCCTCTAATTATCCTTAAATTTATTCATAAAATTCCCCAGTACACTATCAGCAGTAGGTCAGCCTTGCATGGATGTTAGGACTTTATGATTTCCGCGATGCAGAAAACACGGAATCCAGTCCTAAAAATTGAATTTAACGTATAACGCAGAATTTCACGGAATTTGCCACATTTTGGATGTATGTCCAAAAGTAGGTCAGTACACTTAAATCAAAATGCAATATGGACTAGTGTCTGTGAAATATATTAAGCAGCAAAAATACTTTTACATTTAAATATGAATCCTCAATCCTGCAAGTTCTGTGTCTCTGTGTGAATGAATGGCGCGGTTTCGTTTACTACACACATACTGAAGTGCGTAGGACGCTCGCTGTGTTTTCAGCCTCTGCCGCCTCAATATACAGTATGAGCACATGAATAATCTCTAGAAATGTTTCGAGAGCCTGTTTGTAAGAATTTTACAGTTTCATTCGAGAAAAACTATCGTCATATCATATACAAACAGAGACTTAAAGGTCTTCACTGCAACCCTGTGTCAAAATAAAAGTTTGGTTTAACTTAAAGAAACTATGACAGAAATAGTAATACTACTACTAATAAAATTATTATTGAAACATTGTTTTTAATATTTACCAGAAAAAAATTAATACACAGTATTTCTGAGAAAAACAAAATAAATAAAATAATAATAGATCTTTTTTTTTCTAAAATCAATCAATTAGATATGCTTTTCATTGTTCAAATTTAAGGAAACCATTAAAATGGAATCTAGAAAATTAATAGAAAGCACAATTTCGTAAAAATAAAGCTGAATTTGAGAGAGAAAAAAAAGTATTTCATAGGGCCCTAAAAGTGTAATTGTTTTAAAGGGGTCATATGATGCGATTAAAATTTTTCCTTTCTCTTTGGAGTGTTACAAGCTCTTGGTGCATAAAGAAGATCTGTAAAGTTGCTCAACTTTACAGATGTAAAGTTGAGCAAAAATGATTTTGCTCAACTTTAATCATTTGATTAAAAATGATTTTGCTCAAATCCAAAGAGATATTCTTTATAAAAGTTAAGAGTAACGCACTGGATAGCTGGCTAATCAGAGCACACCTCGCTTTTCAGACCGATTAGTTTTGTAAAAATCGACGCGTTTCAGAAAGGCGGGGCATAGAGGAGAAACAGTAATGTACAGTATGTGGAAAATAATGTTTTTTTTTTTACTTTAAACTGCATAAACACATTTCATTACACCAAATACACAAAATAATGTTCTTTTTAGCAGCATCATATGACCCCTTTAATAACTTTTAATAAAATGCTGTCAAATTATGTACGTTTCGTGATTTCATTTAATGCTTTTTCATTTAATAAAGTTTAATTTAACATTTAAAACAGAGTCTAGAAAAATTAGAACGGAAAAAAATGGAAAAAAACAGAATTTAGGGGGAAAAAAACTAATCAGATTTTATTGGGCCCTAGGTTGTGTATTGAAGATCAAGTACTCCTGGGCCACATGGCTAGGGTTGCTTTTTGCACCATGCGGCGTATATTAACGCTGATGCAGTAAGCCTATATGCAAGTGTTATCTTGGCGCGCCCTTGGACTCGGGCTCGCTGTGCATACTCGTATACGTCAAATGCATACGCAAATCACCCCTCGCTGCCTGATTGTTGTGTGTAATGACCTTTCTTGTTATGAGAGATTCGTGGAACATTTTTTTTTAATGGAGAGCGAATGGAAAGGTCATTCTTGACTATACAGATCACTGATTAGTCTTTACTGCTTTTGCCTTGAGTAGGTCAGCTACGCTCATTAACTTTTGTTCATTTAATAGCATCAGTCTAGCGCTAACTGGTGGGATGTGTCCTTTTTTGGTGCATTGAAAATGTGGCTGGATTTTTTCGCCTCATAATAGCGTGATGATCATGAGAGGTCTGGGTGCAGCGGACTCTGTTAATGGGGTGAACCGGTGGTTTTATCTGCGTGTGAGTTGTGCAGGTGATTCCAGCACGTGAACAGCACCTCTGAAAGCGTGTGCAGCCAATCAAAATATGAGTAAGTTCATATTACTGTAAATAGTATGTATTGCAATATACCTGAAATTGATATGGTATGTATATATGGATGGTCTGACGGTATAACTGGAAAAGCAAAGTCACTTCTTCTGTTTCATGGCATATATGGTCATACTGCCCAGCCCTACCTACACTGCAGCATGCACGCTCGCGCTCGTGACCTTAAACCTTCAGAGCCCAAGGAGCTTTTTATTGATTGATATTGAGACTCTCCATAACACAGAAAAAGAGCGCTAGAGAGAGCAAGAGAGAATAAAAAGGTTGGGGGGGAAAGATTGATGAGAGGTCTGGGTGCAGCGGACTCTGTTAATGGGGTGAACCGGTGGTTTTATCTGCGTGTGAGTTGTGCAGGTGATTCCAGCACGTGAACAGCACCTCTGAAAGCGTGTGCAGCCAATCAAAATATGAGTAAGTTCATATTACTGTAAATAGTATGTATTGCAATATACCTGAAATTGATATGGTATGTATATATGGATGGTCTGACGGTATAACTGGAAAAGCAAAGTCACTTCTTCTGTTTCATGGCATATATGGTCATACTGCCCAGCCCTACCTACACTGCAGCATGCACGCTCGCGCTCGTGACCTTAAACCTTCAGAGCCCAAGGAGCTTTTTATTGATTGATATTGAGACTCTCCATAACACAGAAAAAGAGAGCTAGAGAGAGCAAGAGAGAATAAAAAGGTTGGGGGGGGAAGATTGATTAGCTGGAGCTCTTGTGCTCCTGGGGAGGGGGTCTCAAAGGATGGAGATGAGTCAGTTGCATGTGAGGGGGATGCGTAGAGTGCTAAGTGTGTGTGTTTGCATGCTGTCTGTGTGCGTGTTGAGTGAACACCTTCATTACACACGTGTGCACATGCACAACACCTTCAGGGCTTCTCAAGTAGTCCTTTAAAATGCTGCAGGCAGGAATGGATTTCCTGTTTTTTAAATATTTTACATTTGCAGAAGCCTTCCTGCTGTGATTCCCGACGTTGATTTAAACCTGCATTAATTCTATAAGCACATCGCACAGTATTATTAGAGATAGACTGATGATAGGTTGGACCATAATGGTTTTCTTATTGCATGTGATGTATTGTTTGCAAGTAAAAATTTGAATAAATTTGTTACCTTTTAGACTGAAGAACATTTGCGTTGCATAATAGCATATGAAAAAGTATTGATGATAATAATAATAAATATTATTATTTTGTTAAATATTATTAATATGATTGCCATATTAATTACACTACTGTTTAAAAGTTTTGGCTCAGTAAGATTTTTTTTTTATTAAAACAAATATTAAAGGGGTCATATGATGCTATTTTAAAGATCATTATTTTGTGTATTTGGTGTAACAGAATATGTTGACATGCTTTAATGTTAAAAAAAAACATTATTTTTCAAATACTGTACATTATTGTAGGTCCTCTATGCCCTGCCTCTCTCAAACATGTCGTTTTCACCAAAGCCTCCTCCTTTGACAAACGCAGTCTGCTCTGATTGGCCAGCTGAACCAGTGCATTGTGATTGGCCGAACACCACAAGCACGCGTCGGAAATGTAAC
>NW_015631022.1:1471590-1480623 GCF_001515625.1 Sinocyclocheilus rhinocerous | reverse complement strand
AGAATAAAGGTTACGCCTTCTTTCTTTGCGTGAACGTTTGGGCGGCGTTATGCAAATCTTCTCACATCGTGACGTAGACATGTGGGGTGTGTTAGAACGAGCCGTTTTAGGTAGGCGTGGCTGACTCTTAACTTTTATAAAAATATCTCATTTGGATTTGAGACTTTAGTCTTTGCAACTTTACAGATCTTCTTTATGCACCAAGAGCTTGTAACACTCCAAAGAGAAAGGAAAAATTGAAATCGCATCATATGACCCCTTTAAGAAATTTATATTTTTGTTCTATATGATTTGTTCTAAATTGATCAATAAAGGCATTTGGAATGTTACAAAATGATTTCTTTTTCATAAATGCTGTTTTTTTTTTACTTTCTATTTATCAAAGAATCCTTAAAAAATGTATCAAGGTATCAATATTTTACAATATTACTGTTTTTATTGTATTTTTGGTCACATACATGCAGCATTTGTGAGTGTAAGAGACTGCTTTCAAAAACATTGTAAAAAAAAAAGACTAATCAATGTTATAATAATGTTTATAAAGTATTATTAAAAATTAAATTAAATGCATTGTTTATTCTATACCTAAACTGGTCAATTTTAGGTATATGTATTGGTATCATTCTCTGGTCTCAGTGTTTTCAACACCAGATTAATCATCTGAAGAATTTTTCAACAATAGCTTACCAAGGCGGATTAAAATACTGCAGATATAATAAGATTGGGCTGAAACGGTGCGGAGGTATGGGCTACAGTATGTGACCTCATTTCATCAGAGCTCAGCAGCTGGTAATAGCTGCTTTAGAGACTCGCGTTGTAAAATCTTTGCCTTTTAATTCCTCGCTGCATTTTAAAACAGCGACATATATGGCTCCCTGTAGTTGCCTGCTCGTTTTCGCACACCCGCTCGACCAGGCCTAGTGTAAGAAAATAAAGGGAACTGAATAAGCACAATCATCAGCTTTGTGAAACAGAGAGAGGAGAATTCGTGCAAGAAGTCATTAACAATGCATCGCAGCAGCCCTGTAGAATACTCATGCTACGGCCTCCTGTAAACCGAGGCAGCATCGCACCAGGTGTCCTCCAGGTATCCTCTTCACAAACAGACAGGCACGGGTCGGGTGTGCTAGCAAAATGAGCCGAGTGCAACATGCAAACTCCTCCGCTCACATGGAGATATTAAGGCATGTGTGGTTTTCTGCTGTACCCCTGGGGTTTAGACCACTTCCCTTCTCACAGTACTTATTGACACAGACACACACTTGCTCGGTTCTTTATATCTCTCTCTCACACACACACACACACACTTTATCTCTCTTCTCGATCAAACGTGCAAAGGATGTGCAAAACTGCACATTTTCTAAATCAGCTTGCATGTGGGTTGCCGGAACAACTAGTCGACCAATGTGTTTCAAGGAAGGCCGATCTGAGTTCACCTGACCCCAATCAGACACACGTTTCAAAGGGACCTTTACGTTAGACACGTTCTTATGTTCAGAAGTGCTTAGATGGAGTGCAACATCGTGAAACAGAAAATGGGTCTTGAGAAAAGTCATTTTGAGACTATTTTTAGCATAAAACACTCACATAAATGCTGCTTTAAAGGCACAAGCGAGAGGGCTTTACCATGAAAACAGTCTACACACTGTCAGCATGTTTAAATAAAGTGTAGACGCTCTAAATACAAAAACTAAAAAACATCTAAAACTAGTCAGTTTTTGCATAACTTATTCCTCTTTCTTAACAGTTTCTTCTGCCGCAAACCCCAAAACCCATAGCTATGGTTTTTAATTCAAGGATGTGCAACCGTTGCTAAATCCAGGGTCAGCTTTTTGTCTTCTTTCAACTCTCAGTGCATTAGCTGTAATGAAGTTGTGCTGAGGGTTAGTACTAATTCAGATGACTGTTACGAGCTCAGGATCTTCACAGTCACGGCATGTCTCTTGATTTCCCAGCCTTTACGGCCGAGTGCGTTCTTTTTAGATGTGTCCTCTGATGTTGGCCTTTTGACCTATCATTTTTTCTTCCTTTCGTTCTCAGTATGGGGAAGAGGAGGTCTGCTCAGACCGCCTGGATGCTGACTTCCCTGACTTTGACCTCTCGCAGCTGGACGCCAGTGATTTTGACTCGGTGAACTGCCTCAGTGAGCTGCATTGGTGCAACGAGCACTCAGATCACTCCCCTGCCTCCATACAGTACAGCGGTGGAGACCCAGAGCTATTCGAGGTGGGAACCATCATCTGTACTTGCTTTATTGTGCACATGTAAAACAATCTTGTGCTGATTAGTGGTATTCGTAATTCTGCCCTCTGATTGGTTGTTTTTAGTTGGACAGGCCTCAGTAGGCCACTGTCCCAAATGATGCACTTGCAGTCTGAAGGCCTTTTTGTGTTTACTACCCAACAAACCTTTCAGAATTTTGCCAAGATTGGACTTGAAGGGCCGTAAGGGCTAAGGGCAAAATTTGGGAAAGGGCATTAATCTTAAAGGGATAGTTCACCCAAAAATGAAAATTCTGTCTTAATTTACATACATACACACACACACACATATATATATATATATATATATATCCCTCTTTTTTATATTTTGTCAATCCAATGAAGGTCCACAGAATCAAAACTTTCAAGCATCAAAAAGTACAAAAAGACATTTTAAAAGTAATCAATATGAATTGAGCACTTTAATCAGAAAAGACTTGGATTAAATATTTAATTTAGGCTTTTATTCACATATAAACATTGATCAAATGTACATACATAGAGCACATCAAATATGGTAAATGGAAGCTCAAACATGCTTGATTTATGCCAGAATAAACATCATTGGTTCTCATGCATCTCACTCAAACAAGCAGGTTTGAGCTTCTGTTTACCATATTTGATGTGATCTATGTGTGTGTGTTGATCAATGTTTTCTATATGTTTATAAAAGCTTTTTACATGTAAAATGTGAAAATGTTTTTGTACGTTTTGATTTGTGAAAGTTTGATTGCATGGACTTTTCATGGCTAGACAATATTAAATTATTAGGAATATTAGAATATATACTTTTGTTTGTGTTTCAAATATGAAAGGTGAGAAAAATTATGACCGAATTTTCATTTTTTTGGTGAACTAAAGTCTAGTTCAGTAAAGCTTTGACTAAATTATAATGGTGTAAGATTAAATCTAAGTGCTAGTTAAAGCCATGGCATAGAGGTAAATGCACATTCTGATGATATGTTGAGCGAGGGTGCTTATGTGAGTGTTGCAGGTTCGAGTCTGGCCTGCAACTGTTTAAATTGAGATTTTCTCCTCTTTTATCAATAACTTCTGTCGTTCTCCACTGTTTCTGTGTTAAAAAAAGACTTACACTAGACATATACAAGCTGTGTAAGTGTAGGTTTTCCTTATCTTTGCTTTGCAGAGCACTTGCCTTCATTTCTTTCTTGTTGTTTCAGGAAGAAAATGCGGCACTGCTCGCTGCCCTCACAGACAGCCTGGACGGCATTGTTGAGGACGGAGTCGGGGGTCTGTCTGTGTTCCCTTCGCTGGGGGACGACCCTGAGGAGGGCGAGGAGGAGGAAGATGACCTCCCTTTGGACAGTGAGCCCCTACTTGGCTCAGTGAGCCCAGAGACAGAAGACCCATCTCTAGTAAGAACCCTTCCTTCCTGTTTAAGGTGGATTTGGATGGGCCTCTGACTACCCCACAGCATGGGTATGATAGGCAACACAGGTCTGAATTTTTCTCATTTTGGGCTTTTTGTTTCTTTTTAAGCAACCGATCTAACAAGAATCCTCTTCACAGGCAGGGATGTGGAACGTGGACACCGTTTTTATGAACTTGAGACTTTTTCTAGGCTTTCATTTTCCCACACATCCCATTACTCTTATCTTTTTCTGAGCCTTACAAGAAAGTACCGTGGCGATACCATGGCATTGTGATAGTTTCTGATGGTAATAACATAGTACTTTGATATATTCCATGGCTGTGTATGAATACAACGGTATTGAAATTGTACACTACCATTCAAAACTGATGGTCAGTAAGATTTTTGCCATCACAGGAATAATTTACATTTTAAAATAGGGATGTAATGATTCACTCAACTCACAATGCGACACGATTCACGATACAACTTTCTCACAATTTTTGTTAAAAAAGATTTAAGACAAATTATTAATGAAAAGGTGTCCTTTTATTATTTCTCAGACAAAATGCTGCACATTCCTTTGTGAAATTGAAATATGTCAAATAACAAAACTAAATTATAATTTTAAAACAATAAATAAACAATACAAATAAAAGAAATCTCGTCGTACAAACAAAGTCTTTGCCTTTGCTCTTTCCATTCAAAATTAGAGACAAGCACTGCATTGTAATCACGATCCAAAGAAAAGATGCTGCATACATGCATCATGAATAATTTTTTATTTAAATTTAATTGTATAATTTCGAAATTTGAAGCAAAAACAGAATGGTCTGCGTTTCCTTGGTTCCACATTTAAATACTACTTTATTATGCATTATACAGAGGCAATATGAAAAGAAAATACCATCTAAACTGTTCTGAGGACAGTCAGTTCCCCTCAGAGATACATTCATATAAGCCCTTATATCACGATTCGTTTAACATCAGAACCGACTTGAAATGTCACATATTTTTATCGATTTTCAACCAGCTCGGGGTGCATTGTTACATCCCTATTTTAAAATGGAAAGCATGTTTTAAATTGTAATAATATTTTGCAATATTAATTTTTACTGTATCAAATAAATGTAGCCTTGGTGAGCCTAAGGGGCCGTTTACACGACAACGTTTTCAGCCCAAAACAGGAAACTTTTTATGCGTTTTGCCTGTTCGTTTACACGACAACGGCGTTTTGGGGACTGAAAACGCATATTTTTCAAAACGGGTTTCAAAGTGCAAGTTTTTTGAAAACGCCACAGTTATCGTTTCTGTGAAAACGGTGACATCATGCGCGTGCGTGCGTAGTACGTGTTAGGTATGTAGACATGCGCAGTACGTGTCGATTTTAAAGGCAAGTGCGAACAATCATACACAACAATGGCGGAGTACATGGTACTGTTGTTGCTGCTCAAGAGTTTGCTAACGCTTCTTCAGCAAAGTGTGGATTTACTTCACCAATATTACAACCAACAGCGGAGACGCATCATATACAACATATAATCGTCACTTCCCTACAGGTACTGTTTACTAACAAGGTGACAGCGCCAACTACTGGCCTGGCATACGTAATACAGCGTTTTTGGCCGTTTTCGCAGATATGTGTAAACGCAAATCGTTTTGAAAACGTTGTCGTGTATACGTGAAACTTTTTAAAAACGCAAGGGAACAACTTTTCCGTTTTTGACTACATCGTTGTCGTGTAAACGTAGCCTAAAGAGACTAATTTAAAAAACAACAGTTAAAAATATCTCACCAACCTTTACCAAACTTTTGAACAGTAGTGTACTTCAAAGAATCCCATGGCATTACCATCATGGTAATGTCCAAAAACCTGGTAATACCATGGTACTTTTTTAAGGGAATGCTTATATCTACTTCCCAGATCTTTGATTCCCTCAGGTCACGAAATGGACTTCAACAGCAGCTCTCTTTGCTCCATTTTTACCTTTTTATGAGAGGACTCAACTCTCATCTCTTTCTTGAGACGCCACTTCCTGGAACAAGTTGGTGTGTTTGTTATCTGTCCCTCTCAGCTCACAAACCCCAACAATTTAATCTGTGTACGTTGTGAAACCAGTTATAACAGTTATTACCCATTGGACAGCTTTTCATTTTTACTTTCTTATTTCCCCCCTTTTTTTCACTGCTTTTTCCTGAACAATTGGTTGTGCATGGCTGTATTGTACTGTAGCGGTTTTTCCAGTTTGTCATGTGCGTTTTGTGATTTTTACCATAGAGACTGGTAGTACTTACGGTAATGACTGTCTTACATTTCACTCAATACCTTTCACAATTCACACTGTTCTAGGATCACATTGTTTGGCGCCGATGAAAGGCCACCATCTGATTACTGAGATAATCATTGCCTTAGAGATACTAAAAAAGGCTAACTTACAGGGTGTAGCAGCAAAGTATATAAGAGATGTCTGAAGGAGGGACAAATTATTCTTAAATTGATGAAAATTATGTGTATTCATCTGAGAATAAGACTACTTTTTTGGTGCCACTAGGACTGAAAATACCAGTAATACAACCTGTTAAAAGTTAGTAGCTTTTCCATGAAAACTATCATTTACATTCATGCAACATGGAAAAATGTTCTAAACATAAAATTACACAGAAGTGAAAATTTAGAAAAGCAATAATTTGCAATAAGGTGCAATACATTAACATTAGCGAATTAGTTATCATGAACCGACGCTGAACAATTTTTAATTGGCTTATAAATATACTATCGTTCATTATTAGTTAATATTTGTTCAATACATTAATATTAATTTATACAACTTTTTTTTTTTTATGTATTATTTATACACGTCTGTTCAAAGATTTCTGAAGGATCACGTGACACTGAAGAGTAATAAAGCTTTGCCATGACAGGAATTAATTACATTTTAAAATGTTATTTATTAAAATAAAACACTGAAATTGCAATAATATTGCACAATATTATTGCTTTTACTGCATTTTGTAAACAAATAAATATAGCCTTGGTGAGCACAATGTGTTAATATGAAATATTAACACATTAAAAATATCTTACCGATCACAGACTTTTGAATGGTAGTTTATATAAAAAAAAAACATTAACATTCTTCAAGAATAATCAATTCTATAAGAGCATTGCTATAGCTATTTCATGTTAACTATTTCAGTAACTAATGTTTTTTTTAAAAATTTGAACTTTATTATAAAGTTACAAAACATGGTTAATAAAGTTACTGTCAGTTATTTAGTCTTTTTGCAATCTTCCCTGAAAGTTACAAGTCTAGACAGATGCATTTCCCTGTTAGATGATTCAGTAACAATGGAATTGTTCCAGTGTAATTTAGCTTCCTCCTTGAGTCTCAATGCAAAAGTTTAGTCCGGGTGTAAGAGCTGAGAGCCCCCTCTGCTGGCGATGGCCGCAGTTACACCTCAACCCCTAAATGAGGCCAGTCTGTGTGCAAAACAAGGGGTGCATTGAAGACCCAGGAGCAGGGACAGCAGAGCACATGTTTTCATGGCATAGATGGCCAGTGCATGCCAAAACGGTTTGGTACTCAGAAGCTGAAACCCTCAGCGCCCCTTCGGTTTCCTCAATGGACACTGAGAGACATGGACAGACCTGCCAAGTTGGCACATTAACAATCGCTTAAGGGACTCAGCAACGCTGCGCTGCTTCTTACTTTGCTTTCTCTGGTTGCGCTGGTCATTTAGGACTTGCATTTCAGATTTTCCAGTAACTTGAACATCTTGTTCTTACAGTGGCTACAGCACAGAACTGCTTGAAACTTGTTTTTGTTGATGTATTTGAGTGCGAAAAGGCAAACCTTTCTTGATTTTGTCTGCAATTTTAAATGCACCGTGTGTCATCAAATTATAACCCCTCGCCTCTCATTCCCTCCACAGCTTAAAAAGCTCCTGTTGTCGCCCCCTAATGTGCCTGCGGGCCTCGATTCGCACAAAGACGTGCATCGCCATAGCAGCAGGAGCCAGCACGTCAAACCCGTGAGGCCCGTGCTAAAGGTGAGAGGAAGTTCCAGCCGCTGTGACTGCGGTTTAAACTCAAAACATGTGACGCAAGAAGGCAAAGGAGACACGCCGTAATAGGAAATGGATTTAACTACCTGCTATTCACTGCCCGTTTACGCTGCAGCATATTCCCACCGCAATGCTAATGCCTAATTAGCTTATGCCAGCCTTCAGAAACCACACTGAGGATTTGTGCTTCAAAGTTTCAAAGCCTGTGAAAACTGTGGTTCCTCATTCACTGGCTCCGCTTTGGCACGCCGCACCTCGGCTAAGGCCGCTGTCACATTAGAGTTGAGTGCAGCCATCTGTCATAGCAAAGCCACAGCCTCTGCCCAGCCTAAAGGGCAATGTTCACTGGGTTTGAGATTACTTAAAAGAACAAGCAGTAGTTCTTCAGATACCAAGAGAATATCTTGCAACTAACCTTGGCACATTTGTCACAGTAACCTTAGAGCGAAGTACACTCTGAAATAGACTCTAGGGGTTCAGCTGCCCCGCGTACCTCGCGTGTTTGCTCGCTACATACCGCTGACGAATGCCATGAGCAAATGCTTAATGTTATAACCGTTTCAAAGGGGCTATTTTTCATTTTTATTACTTCTGTCATTATAGTGCTAAAACAGTTTTGGCACATACAGTTTATTTTTATTTCATTTAATTTTTTAGAAATGTATTTTTATTTTATTTTATTTTAATAATTGAGTGTGTAATATATACTAGTATAATAATGCTAGAATACTAAAAATAAATATAAAAAATATAAACAGTGGGAAATTATGTATGCATGTGTAATTTATAAAAAAAAAATATATTTTTTATCTTATGTCCTCGACAATTATGTGATCAAATAAAAACAGTAATATTCTAAAATATTAGTTTAACTTAAAATATCAGTTTTTGTTTTCATATATTTTTAAATGTCATTTATTTCTGTGATGCAAAGCTGAATTTTCAGCATCATTACTCCAGTCTTCAGTGATCCTTCAGAAATCATTCCAATACGTTGCTCAAGAAACTGATAGCGCTGCTGTCAAATGATTAATCGCGATTAATCGCATCCAAAATAAAAGTTTTTGTTTACATAATACAGTATATGTGTGTATACTGTGTATATTTATTATGTATATATAAATACACACACATGCATGTATTTGAGAAAAATATGTTACGTTTATATATTAAATATATTTATATATAATATAAATTAGATGAATATAAATATATACGTGTAAATTCATGTAAATATTTTCAAAATATATACTGTATGTCTGTGTATTTATTTATATATACATAATAAATATACACAGTACACACACATATATTATGTAAACAAAAAACTTTTAT
>NW_015631022.1:1464700-1471574 GCF_001515625.1 Sinocyclocheilus rhinocerous | reverse complement strand
AATAAATATACACAGTACACATACATATATTATGTAAACAAAAAACTTTTATTTTGTATGCGATTAATCGCGATTAATCATTTGACAGCACTAATTTCTGATTATTATCAATGTTGAAAACAGTTGTGCTGCGTCATATTTTTGTGGAAACCATGCAAAAAAAAATTCAGGATACTTTGCATACTTGAACATAAATTTCAAAAGAACAGCATTTATTTTAAATCTAAATCTTTTCTAACATAACATATATGTCTTTAGTGATACTTTTGATCAATTTAATGTGTCCTTGCTGAATAAAACTATTAATCTTACTGAGCCCAAAGTTTCTGAATAGTAGTGTACATTTTAAATGATTATTTCTCTTATTTATGTCCTTTACAGTATTGCTGTTGACAGCTTTTCATTAAAGTAGTAATTCACTTGACTTTGTGTGTAACAGTGATTTTACCGCTCTGCTTCACGCAGCATGATAAAATCAAGTAATGCACAACCTCTTGAGCCTTATTGCTTTATTACATTTCAGTTGTATTTAATATCAAAAGATTAAATGAAACGTCTCCTCCTCCCTCCGCAGAAGGACAAATCAAGCACACAGGAGCGCAAGCCACGGCCGGCGAGGCCCTCCGGTCGTCTTTGCACTGAACTCCACCGCCACCTCACCACCGCGCAGGAGGCTGAGGAAGAGGAGGAGGAGGAAGATGAAGAGGACAGTGAGTCGGAGGAGGAAGAGGAGGAGTCGTCCGGCAGCGAGGGCGAGAGCATGGTGTGTGTCGAGCCGGCGAAGCCCCAGTTCTCCTCGGAGAAAGAACTGCACTCTGTAGTGGAGCTCATCAAATACATGCACACGTACTGCCTGCCCATACGCAAACAGGCCAGCTGGGATCGCAAAGAGCGTAAGGCCAAGCCCGAGAGCTCGCAGGTCCCCCGCAGCCTTCCTGTGAACCCTCCGAAACCGGCTCCCCAGACCAGGCCGAGGGCTCCTTTCACTCGCCGCAGGGAAATCAAAGCCCACTCCCTGCTGAAGGAGCTGCTAGAGGCCGTCAGCTCCTTTGACGTAAGCAAGCCTTACAGAATGCACAGCCCCCCTTATATCCACTGCAGAGGGGCCATGGCTCGGCTCGGCGCTGACCTTTCTTCCTCCCCCAAAGCCGAACCGAAAGACTCGGACTGTGAGAGCTCGCAGAAGAGCCCCGAGCCGGAGGAAGGCTCCTTTTCGGTCAGGCGTTCTCGCCGGCTGGCCTCCTTCCCCAGCCGCTTCGCTAAGAGAGTGCGTGTGAACTGCGGCCAGTCAGAGCCTAGTGTTGGGCAATCGAGCGAAGAAGAGAACGCGGTCAAACATCCTCCCGCTGAGCCTCCTTCTGATATAAGCCAGAAGAGCAGCTCCCACAAGGCGTCTGAAGCCCGTAACCCCTGCTACAGTGATGGTAAGACATGAGTCATTAGAAATATACTGCACTCCTTAAAGTACAGGTTCACATGACAACAACACTCACACTCTTTTGCCTCTGAATCTGTTATTTATTAAAAAAAAATTTTTGTGTAATTCATGATTCATGGTATATGCGGTTGCTGAATTAAAATGTAACCAAATATCAGTTTAGATTTATATTAGGGCTGTCAAAATTAACTGGTTAATTGTGCAATTAATTTTTTAATTTTTTTCAGATTAACACGCAGCATCCATTTTTTTCCTGGCATCATTTCACTAGTGTTACAGTAGACTTTAAGAGCATGCTATCAAGCATGATAAGATGCAAAAGAGAACTTAATTAGGTTCTGGCACCGAAAAATGCATTTAATAGTAGGGATGTAACGATTCACTCAACTCACGATTCGATTTGATTCACGATTTTGATTTCACGATTCGATTCCATTCAGAATTAAATAAGTAACACAAATAAAATAAATATCTTCATATAAACATAATAAGGCGTTGTCTGTGCTCTTTCCATTTAACATTAGAGGCAACCACTGCATTTTAATCATGATCCAAACAAAGATGCTGCATACATGCAACATGAGCAGTTTTAATCTAAATTACATTGTATAATTTCGAAATTTGAAGCAAAAACAGAATGGTTTGACTTCAGTTTTGTGAAACTATACATAAAAAATATCTGCATGAAACAGAAACAGCAGACGAGCTGAATGAGACGCAGATGCACTCTCTGCCAGCAGGTGGCGCTTAAAGCGTTTCCTTGGTTTCCGCTGTAAACAAAGCAGCGCTGCACTTATGAACTTTAATATGCATTATACACAGGCAAGATGAAAATAAAAAATACCATCTAAACTTGACAGTAAGTTCCCCTCAGACATACATTCATATAAACTACCCCTAATTGAATCGCGATTTGTTTAGCATCTCAACCGATTTGAATCGTCACATATTGGAATCAATTTTCAACCGGCTCGCGGTTAATCGTTACATCCCTATTTAATAGAGATATCAGTAGCAGTATTGGTCAATATCAATGATACTGGCCTTCATTAATAATAGGCTACTTAGTAAAAAAGATGCCATTAAACACATATTTAAAATATACCATCTTTATGTTGTTTCTACATTCATTAATTTGAAAACTTAATGTGAAATTATGACAATATAAATTTAAAAAAATATTATATTAATATGCAATTAATTGCGATTAATTACAAAAAATGGGTGATTAGTTAAATTTTTTAATCGATTGACAGCACAAATTTATATCAAGTGTAAATTTGATATTCATCTGTCTTGAGATTGAAATTTAAAATGTCTCATTGAATGACTGAAAAATAAAATAATTAAATGTGAATGAATATTAAAATATAAATATTTAGAAAACGTGTGGTCACACTGTTAGTGCACACACAGGAAGTCATATTTTCTTGTCACCTAGCAAAATAGCATTATATGAATTGAATAATAAAATAAAAATACAATTTTTTTTTTTTTTTTACTTCATCTTTCTTTAAAAAAAAGTTTTGTTTTTTTTTCATTTTTATAGATATTTACATATATAATTTATATCATTTAGATTTATATATTTGTATTTGCCAGTAAATTTGAACTTTCAATAACTTTTTTGTTTGGTAGTTCTTTGCATCTATTTAGTGATGCTTTTAAGAACCCAGTAACCAAACAACCTGTAATGTGCCATTAAGCATGATTTTTATATTCAGAGAGCCAGTTTAGCAACTGCGAGCTCTGCTGAGATCTCTAACTGTGATGCTGTCTGTTGTTCTGATTGCAGAGAAACGCTCCTGCCTCTGTCTGCCGCTGGCATCCAAATCCAACGGGTGTGTGTTCCATTCATATCTAATCTGTTCTTGAGCCCTGGAACACTTCCAGGCCGACAGTTTAATGCCCGTTGTGCGCTGCGACTAATAACAGAGCGTTTGGTGATATTCGAGTGCGTTTGGTGGTGATTAATGAGTGTGTGTTTTCCAGGCCTGACTCCCCCCACCACACCCCCCCATAAACCAGTGGAGGACGAGCTCTTCAAACCCGACGGAAAAGCTGAGCTCACCACCAAGAGCTCGTGCCTGGCGTGGGCGCACATACGCAAGCTCCCAGAGCAGACGGAGCTGTACGCCCAGCTGCGCCGGATGGGCCAAACGGGCGACACAGACTCTAAGGGCGGGACGCAACGGGCGTACGGGGACCACGATTACTGCCTGTTGGGTCAGGGAGAGAATTGCAAGACGACGACGATGTCTCAGTGCCGTGTGGAGGTGCATGAGGAGGAGATGGCTGTGAAGGACGGGGAGATGGAGGGACAGGAGGAGTGGCTCCTAGCCAATTGCCAGCAAAGGACTGAGGCTGATTCGCCCGTGGCGTTGTCCTCACCCGGTCCAGAGCAGACCAGTCGGCCCTCACCTGGCCGCTCTCCCACCCCAGAGCTGGATGCCCAGTCCCCAGTTTCCTGCTCGCCCCCCTCCCCCGACTGCAAACTCCCCTTCAGGTACTGAACGCTCCTGTGGGTTTTCCATCCTTGTGTTTTGTTGAATTCCGAAATGTTGAACTTCTGACTTTGAAAAGTGCAATAGGATGTGTGTATGATGTCTAGAGTTCTATCAGGAATCTGATTCCCTGACCATTTTCAAGCGACAGCTGAAAACGCATCTCTTTTGTCAATATCTGACTTCATCCTAAAAAAAATGTTTCTAGCTTGTACTTATTTGAACAATGCTTGAAACTTGGTATTACGAGCACTTCCTGTGTCTATTTGTCTCTTGAATCGCTTGATGTATTTGGATAAAAGCGTCTGCTAAATGAATAAATGTATAGCTGCCCACCGAATAGTCGATTAAACGTTAGTTGACGAGAAGAGGCTTAGTCGACCGATTTTTTTTTTGTCAGATCATGAATGCTAATTCTGTCATTAATTATTCAACCTCATGTCGTTCCAAACTCGGAAGACCTTTGTTCATCTTCGAAACTCATATTAAGATATTTTTGATGAAAGCCGAGAGCTTTCTGACCCTGCATAGACTGACACGTTTTATGGCCCAGAAACATATTAGGAACGTCGTTAAAATAATCCATGTGACATCAGTGGTTCAACCATAATGTATGAAGCTACAAGAATACTTTTTGTGCGCAAAAAAAGAGAAAAAATCGTTGAATAAAGTTCTTATTTTTGTTTTCTTTGCGCACAAAAAGTGTTCTCGTAGCTTTTTAACATTACGGTTGAACCACTGATGTCGCATGGACTATTTTAAAGGGGTCCTATTATGCTTTTTCACTTTTTCAACTTTAGTTAGTCTGTAATGTTGCTGTTTGAGCATAAAAAAGATCTGCAAAGTTACAAAGCTCAACGTCCACTTCAAAAGGAGATATTTTATTTTTTAATTATTTAATTTATTTTTTACTTTTCAAAAACTACAACGAACGACTCGTTTGGACTACAACGCATATTTTCCGGGATTTGTAATATCACAAATATCGACGAATGGGACAAGATCTGGTTGAGCTGCACTAGAGAAGGCAACGAGTGTTATCACTATGTCGGAGACACGCTAGCTTTCCCAAGGCAGACGAACTTAGAGCAGGAAGCGTTACATCGATCTGGGTAAGAGAACACAGAGCTTCCTGTCTCTTTAATGTTGTCTTTGCATCAGACGTCTGGTGCTCTGTTCTGAGTCAGATGAAGTCAGAGGAAGGTGTCTTCTCATTTCTAAGCTAATAAATGGCCTAATTCGACTTCATTTGCATTTAAATGGAAAAAAAGACTTTTTGTTTCTTGGTTGACCCACTTGAAAAAGCAGGGTGCAGTTTTAATTATAGTCAGGCCAGTGCGCCGCAGTGCTTGCTATTGACTAAATAACGTGTGAAGTCAATGAAAAAGCTGCTTGCTTGGTGATTTGTTCATTTTTAAATACGACTCATCGTCTAATTCTGTGTGCTGAGTCAGATTATATCTAGTCTATATCAAAGTTTGGTTAAAAAGGTGAGATAAATGCTGTCGACGGTAGTGGTGAAATGATAATATGTTTTGTAAATGAATGATGCTGGGGTTTAGGTCAGAGATTCTCCACTGGTTTTGCTTCCCAGCACATTTCAAAAATGGTTTATCCTTCAAACGTAAACAAAAAATGAATCAAATATTGAAATCAATTCAAAATGCACAGGTTCATTATGCATATTTGTAACATGACATGCATACACTGAATAGGAAAACTGAGATTTGTTGAAGTCAGTTGAGAAATGCATAAACAACAGCACAAGTGGGATTTGTCATCCTAAAATATAATATAACAGACACTGGGCCAAGTAATTAATAAATGATAAAAAATAATTTAGGGTAACTAAAATAAAGCTAGATAAAAGAAAATACAAATAATTCATGAAAAACTTGAATAGAAATAAAAAACATGACAAAATGACAAAAAAAAATAAATGATAAATACAAAATTAAAAAAGCATGACAAAATAAAACAAAATAAAAATGACAAAAGCATACAATAAAATTACTAAAACAAACTAGAATTTAAATTATAAATAAAAATATTAAAAAGCTCATTCAAAATGTATAATTACTATAATTGCATATGAATAACACTTACCAAGTGGCAGGTAATTTTGCTCCAGTATTTGGTAGAGTTTACGGGAAGCATTTTTTTTCTTTTCTTTTGAATCAAGTTATCTTTCTATTCTATGCATGATTATAGTATTTTTTTGTATTTTATTATGCTACTTGTATAATAATATAATATATTTTATAGAATGTATCTGTAGAACTCATTTAATAATTTAGCAAGATTAATTTAGAGAGATTATTGCACAAAATTATATTATTATAAAATATAAACTATTAAGTAAAATATATCCATCAATAGGTATCATATCATGGTTTTGTTTTGCTGTTACAGAAAATCTATAAACACGCAAACATCTGTAAACTGTAGTGCTGTCAAACGATGAATCGCGATTAATCGCATCCAAAATAAAAGTTTTTGTTTACATAATATATGTGGGTGTAATGTGTATATTTAATATGTATATATAAATACAAATGCATACATGTATATGTTTAAGAAAAATATGTTATGTTTATACTGCATCGCTGACACGCGCCTTACCACGCCTCCAGCGTCACGCCCCGTCCCGGACTCGCCTCAGCACCTCAAACAAGGCACTTCTTCATGTTTACATTTTGAACATTGGAATAAAAAAATAGACCTTGTCACTTCTAACTGAGGATCGGAGGACAATGGGGCGGGAGGATTACAAAGGAACAGAATCAGATCTGAGACACCGGACACAAGTGCTGCTTCTCGTGTGTGTTTGATGCCATTCGTGACGTTGCGAGCGGCTCGGGCTTCATAGCAAAACGCACTCTTTTCCATCGGTTGTTGTGACGTGCGTGTGCTTTTTTTTTTTTTTTGTACC
>NW_015631022.1:1461797-1464404 GCF_001515625.1 Sinocyclocheilus rhinocerous | reverse complement strand
TTTTTTTTTTTGTACCCCTTTGTCACTCTTCATAGACCTGCAAGGTGCTTTCACCATTTTGTCGTACAAATATATAAACAAGCTTTGTATTAGCGAAATTTTGTGGATGTTCAACTCTGTGTGTGTGTGTGTGTGTTTGTGTTACGATGGATTAAAAGTGGATTTAAAAAAACGACAAACAAAAAAAATCCTACAAGGTAGAGTTTACAAATCAACAAGTCGAGAAAAAAGTAGTATTTTTGTAATTTTAGTGCTTCCTTGATTTCATCTATGCACTCAAACAAGGTAGTGCTTCTTTGGTCTGGCCTTTGCCCTCCTCTGGTGTGGAAGGGGCTTTTGCTGCTGGCTGTCAGACACAAACGAGTCCAAACTCGCCTGTACTACCTTAAAGCTGAAGTGTGTCATTTTTTTGATGTTAAAATACTCCTATCCAAGCTAAAAACTGTTCAAGTAAACACAGATGTATCAAAACATTGATCTGTTTGTTTGAGCAGCCTGACGCAGCCAATGGCTTGAGTTTAGGGGCGGGGCTTTGTCTTTGGCTGACCAATTGACCCTTTGCAGGGAGTTTGATTGACAGCCGATCTGACCAATCATAATGTAATTTTTGTCCGAAGCAAACCAGAGTACATTAACGTTGGTGGACTTGAACTTGAAAAATGGTGTGTATTGACATCTTTCCGCGGTTGATGCGAGATACCTTCCGATGTTCATTCATGTTTATTTCATGCTATAACTAGTAAAGAAGACGAGATGATCGGCTCACGTGCCGCTTGAACTGAGGCACTACAGCGATCTGCAACGACGCGTTAAAGTGCAACAAAATGGTATTTATTGTTTGAATTTCTTAAAAATGACCTAATTTTAAAGCGGAGTAAGTAACCTGCTGTGTCTCTGCCGTGATGTATTTTTCTCTGCGTGAGAACATGATGAGCGGCATGGCTTGTCGGACATAGCAACAGTAATGTGCGAAGGGTCAATTGGAAACCTGTTTGAAAACAGACATTGTGTTTGGCACAGAAATACACACTTCATCTTGACCTCGCCAGTTTCTGTTACCGTTTTACTTGTCAGAACGCGACCCGACCTGGATTAGAATCCCAATCTGAGGGAAACGTATTTCTAGAATGTATCCATCAGAAATGCGATTGTAGCGCCCATACTATCGGTCTCGATTCGACAGTACAGTGTAGCGGTTCGACTCTCCCAGTAGCAGAGCCCTGCCAGACATCCAGGCGGTTGACGCATTGGAGCGCTGCTGAGAGAAATGTGGCGGTAAACTAGGAGGAAGATAGAGATACGGTCGTATCTCTGCTTTGTTTACATGTCACTCTCTCATACTCTTTCTCTCTAGAAGCTCGAATGCTCTTTTTTTACTCTCTCCTTTCCAAAAGGGGAAGATCTGCGGGTTTTTTCTAGCTCTTACCTTGTGGCTACTTCTCTCTTTGTCCTTCGTGTGTGTTTTTTGAAGTCTAAACGTGTACCAGTGTATAACTGCGTGTCGTCCGTGTCTTTTACGGGGTCTAGGGATGGGTCCATCCCTTATTATATGCCGGGACCCGTTGCTTTTGTTCTGCGGGGGTCTCCTCCAACCTTCGGCCTGTGGATCTAGTGCAGTTGTGAGCGAGTGTGTGCGCATGTATGGGAGCGCCGGCGGCCTCTCTTTACCCCCCTTTATCCAGAAACACACCCCAAACCTGAATGTTTACATGACTGAATTCTCTTTCGACTTTTACTAGAGCGCACGCTAAGTACAGAACGCCTTATTCAGTGTTTAAGTACCCTATCAGGACGTGCCTTTCGGCTTTCCCTTTTACGGTACCGAGCTGTTACGTGGACACGGCCTCTGAATATTACAGCCGCTTTTGACCAATTCACCCTATAAGATCTTAAACTGAATGAGTGTTTGTGCTTAGTATGTATACTACTAAATAAGCGAGAGATGTGCTGGTTTACATGATTATATATATATATATGGAGAAGTATAAAATGTGTATATAGCACTGTGTCTTGTGTAAACATGAGATGTATGGTTATGTGCTGTACAGCGATGTGGTAACGTGTGGCTCTGATTGGTTGTTGGTGAACACAACGAAGCAGCGTTAAGCAATACAGGGAGATCCAGAAGGGAATTTTCATTGATATGGCTTCATAAGTCAAACACAGTTGTATAGAGTGTCCCTTTAGAAATGGTTCTTTTTAATGACTTTAATATGTTTTTCTTTTTTATGCAATTGAGATGCAATACGGCTAAGAAAGCCTTCCTCATAACGGAAGGGTTTATTGAAGAGATTGTTTGTTTTAAGGGTAATCAGATCCTGTACTGTACGTTGCAGACAGCTCAGATGGTTCGAAAAGAAGGTCGACATTTAAGAATCGCTGGCTGAGAGGGACTTTTTTTATTAAGAAAATACACAGACAGCCCAATCTCACAGGGAGAGCCTTAAACCTTAGGGGAAAACAAAGCTATCAGTCCTGTCTGATCTTCTTTACAATCCAATGTGTTTTCTTTACTGACGTATGTAAACTTTTTCAATACAGCCATATTATAAAAGGTATATACATATATCTGATTATATATATACATATATATATATATATATATAT
>NW_015631022.1:1458525-1461765 GCF_001515625.1 Sinocyclocheilus rhinocerous | reverse complement strand
TTTTTTTTTGGACTATTTACATCTAATGACTATCAAATTTGCTATGATTTTCCTTTTTTAATGTAGTTTTCGGTAAATACTGCTAGTAAGATTTTTTACATATGTTTTGAGTTTTTTATTTTATTTTTATTTATATGCCACTTAGCTTGGATGTCTTGAAATGGTGTTGGTTTTATTTTCAATTTTTATTTCTCTGTATTGTGTGATTTTCATACATCTTGAGAATGTGGAGACAAATGCATCTCAGTATTTTTAAATTGTTAAAATCTAGTTTCCTAGCTCAAATCTATATAGTGGAAATTATTTGATGTCATAAATTATATTTTAATTCATGTAAATAGTTTTAAAAAAAAGATGATGGCTTCCTTTTAAACTGAACACATTTCTCCTCCGAGATTGTTTACATTATTAAACTGTAGAAACTGATCCTCATATACTGTAAAAAAAAAAAAAAGTACATATATTCATTGTTTTGCCTCCAAAAAATAAAATCCATAATGAACAACATTCAACTTTGTGATTCATTCATGCACTGCATTACTGTTATTTATGCCAAATAAATGCTGCAATAATACCTTCCACAGAATTCAATGCTATTCTTTGAACAAGTGCTGAATAGCAACTTGAGAAAGAGGATTTTGAAAAACCCAGCAGCACTTGCTTTAGGCCATCACTTTTTTTCCACATGCTCCAAATGACATTAGGCATTGCATAAACAGAATGGCTCAGCTGGAAACCGTCTGATTGGTTGCAGCATTGAAATGCCAGCCAATGGCAAATGGCATTCTGTGTTGTATCCATGCAGAGTGCCTTCAATTTTAGATGGTGAAGCTAATTGTGGCGGTTCCTTTCACTGAGGGTATGTAGCAGAACATGCTGAATGAGAGCACTGTTAACGCAGCCATTCGGAGAGCTGGTGGCAATTTGCTGCTCTGCTGGTTTGTGATTCAGATGTCAGAATAATCATTCCCTACGGCACTGTGTGTGTGTGTGTGTGTGTGTGTGTGAGAGGGATGCACATCTATCTGAGTAGGTGTGTGTATTTGCGGTCACGTCAGAGCTTATTTTGGCTTTTGCAGTGGTTGCAGATTTTCTCGACTCCACCTCTTTGCTGTAAGAGTGAGGTAAATGTAGCAGAAGACGTGACATCATAGCCATTGACGTGCAGTGACTGCGTCTGTGACATGACGTAAATGCTAGCATTGAGCCCGCCTCTTTTTGCTGTCCTGCGAATCGGCTCTCATCCTTCCCAGTCAATTAGGCCAACACCCCCTAGGTGTTATCCAATGCTTTTGTAAGACTGTTATGTATGTCCCAGTGGGACAGTTAGTACTAGCACTAGGGGCAGAAGTCTTATTTTGCACAGCAACACGGTTACAAAGCTTTAAAAAAATAACAAGGCTAGGCTAAAAAAATTCTCATTTTATATTTATTTATACATTTCTACATATAAATAATGAAAAAAGTAACGTGGACTTTCCAAATGTATTCACACTATACTCTCATGTACATGTACACTTTCAGCCATTGTCACTAAAGTATAACTTTACAAAGCCTGGTGTCACCACTGAGACATTGCAATAATCTGTTACTCACACTAAAAGGTTTTCTTTACCTATAAATTTAAGACTAGTGCAAATAATTGTAACAGGACATCCTGTGGAGCGAAATAATAAAAGCGATCCAAATTATGGGTACATTGACATACGTTCTCATTGTCTGTTTTTGTGCAGTTTGACGTCTAGGAAATGACACAGGTCTTGGACTGAGATGGGGCCGGGACAGCGTTTCCTGTAAGGAAAGAGAATTTGGATATGGAAAAGAAAATAAATGACATGTCAATTGTTTGTAATGTGCATCCTTAATCGAACAGTTCATACATTTAAAATACATATATATTTATTCATTACAAAATTGTTTACAGAAATCATTCCAAAACTGTGAAATACAAAAGGTGAAATTTTGAAGAATGTCAACCTGCTTTTTTCCATACATTCAAAGCAAAAGGACAAATACGGACAAAAGCACAAAAGTAGTCCATATGAAGTCAAACAGCAAATTTGTGCCAAAAACATAACAAAGATTAAAGGAATAGTTAAATGAAAAAAAAAATTGAATTTTGCTGAAAATGTACTCACCCTCAGGCCAAGATGTAGATGAGTTTGCTGCTTCAACAGATTTGGAGAAATTTAGCATTACATCACTTGCTTTCCAACTCCGCATCTTGTGAAGTGAAAAGCTTCACCATATGTTAATTTATAGACTGGAGTGGATTACTTGTGGATTATTGTGATGTTTTTATCAGCTGTTTGGACTCTTATTCTGACGGCACCCATTCACTGCAGAGGATCCATTGGTGAGCAAGTGATGTAATGCTACATTTCTCCAAATCTGTTCCCATGAAGAAACAAACTTGGATGGCCCGAAGGTGAGTAAATTTGCAGCTCATTTTCATTTTTGGGTGAACTAAATGTTTAAATATTATTCCTGAGAATCTTGTCCTCCTCAGTAGAAGTGGACTTTTATGATCCTATTGTGCCATTTTACACCCACTTTATGTAAAAGAGCAGCGTAAACATTTGAACAAATCATTTGTCTTCCACATTTTAGGGTGAACTATTACTGTGAGATACCATTTGAGTCACTATCTACCTTGATTAGCAGCTGAGGTGACATCATCTGCCCCCTCTTTAGCTTTTTTAGCCTCTTCCAGCTTGGCTACCTTGGCCTCATGAATTTCCTTCAGAGCGTTCCACTCCTTCCTGTTGTTCAGCAGACGCTCTAGCATGGGTGTGATCTCTACGTGGAAGCGAGAGAACTCCTGCAAGAGGGATTGGGTGTGAGTAAAGTGGGAGTATTGTGGGCATAATGTTGAGTAAATAAAGATCTTCTAAGACATGCTAGATGTTGTATTTTTGCATTTTGATTTGAAAGATGAATGCAGCTCAGAGGTGGCATGAATGCATTTACATTGAAATTACAACTGCATAAATAATGCTATGATATTAATGTTTTCAAAATAACATTTTGATTATTCAAACATGAAATTATTTTAAAAATGAAATGATACTTTAAAGGGGTCATATGATGCTTTTTTAAATATCAATATTTTGTGTATTTGGTGTAACAGAATATGTTGACATGCTTTAATGTTCAAAAAACACATTATTTCTCAAATACTGTACATTATTGTAGGTCCTCTATGCCCCGCCTCTCTCAAACGCTTCGTTTTCTACAAAG
>NW_015631022.1:1443203-1458504 GCF_001515625.1 Sinocyclocheilus rhinocerous | reverse complement strand
TTGGGTGCATTATGCAAATATTTCCACATAGTGGGGTAGATATGTGGGGGCGTGTTAGAATGAGCCGTTTTAGGGGGGCGTGGCAGAGTCTTAACTTTGATAAAGAATATCTCTTTGGTTTTGAGACTTTAGTCTTTGCAACTTCAGGGATCTTATCTATGCACAATCAGCTTGTAACACTGCAAAGAGAAAGGAAAACTTGAAATCGCATCATATGACCCCTTTAAATATGAAGCTAAAACCACCAGCAAGTGGCAGCAAATCCCTGTCTTATTGATTGAATCACTGAATTGCTTATTCAAATTTTTTTATTTGATAAAAATGGCTGAATCAAAGCAAGTGGCGCTTTGGGTTTGTTTGGTACTATTTTCCTTGGCATTCTAACTGCAGTCTATTAGGCTACATCAAACAGACGTGTTTTTGTTTGATTTGTGCAAAAAGCTGCAGACAACACATATTGCACACCTCTTTTAGTTCCAACAAAATGACATTCTTAAGTAACATTCAGAAAATCAAGTTTTGAAATGTATGAATGATTTGAATTGGTAGAAAATAGAACCCTATGTGAATCCATGTTTCCTCCAGCCCTCTCCACTTCACATTCTCTACTTCCAGCAGGCCTGCATTGTGACGCTCACACTAAAACTCAAGTATACAGACATCTGATCAAGACCAGCATTGTGCATTTATGCTGATGATTATGTGTCTGCTTCCTGATGGACTCTCGTCTGGATCCTGTGAACATTTAGAAGTGTAGATCAATGAAGTCCCATATGTCGTTTTGTTTACTAATCGAAATGGAGGACCTCACCTTGTAAACGAAAGAACAGACGAAATCAATAAAACCACACTGCAGTTTGGGAAGTTCGTCCGCTTTGTTCCGGTCCATCATGGGCTGGAAAGGAAGCAGCATGTTCTTAACTGAAACCACAACCTACCGATTCCCAGCAGATTGCTTACAAATTGTAGTCTGCTACCGATTACAAATAACATGCATTATAGATTACATTTGTAATATTTTAAGTAATGTATTCTGGCTACTTTTGGATTACTTTTAACCTAACATTTGTGACCCTGGAGCGCAAAACCAGTCTTAAGTCGCTGGGGTATATTTGTAGCAAATGATGTATAAATCTCAATTTTGAAAAATTGACACTTAAGACTGGTTTTGTGGTCCAGGGTCACATATAGACTTGAATGGGATTATTGTTATGAAAAGCAAAGAGCAAACTAAAATATATTCCATTCTTTGTTATCAACATCATGAAATGCATTAAACATTACATTACTCCAGGGTATAATTGACTGAGAGGTTCTTTTGTCCTCAGACTCAGAAGCATGGGTCACACATTCATTTATATTACATTTACATGGCTGTTCAATACTGTGAATATTTAAAGCTAAATGATATAACACATGAAGGGCCATGCAACTAAAGTAGAAAGTTCGAAGACACTTTCAAAAGTTGACATTATATTCTTGCATTTCCAATCACAGCTAAGGAAAATGGGGAGTTTGGGAGCGGTCTGTTAGACTGGGCCATTGTGACCGCTCTTTCTGATTCACTGCACCGCATAATAGGCAGTGCATCACGACATGACCCATGGGAACTTTTCATTCTTATTCCCTTTCTCTCAGCCCCCTTCATTCCAGGCGCTTTCTCACAATAGGCTGCTGCTCCAGCACTGTCCTCTCCAGGTCACCCTGCTCCCAGAATTCTGCAGCAACGGACAACGCCACCTACAGGACACAGTCAGTGATAAACTTAGATTTATGCCCTTTATAGATGCATTTGGAGAGATGCGAATATGGATTTTACGTGTAACTAGATTTCAAATATATTAACTGTGCATTAGAGACCATTAATGACTTAAACCAAGCAGAAATCGCTACATAACGATTCCCACTGAGACAGACCTGGCACATGTCCCATTTGCAACTATAAAATTTGGCTCTATCATTGTTCTTGGAACTACTTCCACGAATATAATAACCAAAAAACCATCTGCAAGAAGAATGTTGATTTTTTAAAAATGCATGACATCCGGCAGAATATAATCTCACGCATGTGAGATGATCTACATTACCGTCTGCTGTGAAACGCATATAATAATGAGTGTTCAACAATGAATGTAAACAACCCATCCATGGATACATTATCATATGAATGGGGTTTCAGACCCATTATGCTGAGAGCCCAGCGATTTCATTTTCCTATGCAGTCACACCCTTGGCTGCCCTACATGTTTGAACACGTCGCTGTGGTATCAGGCTTTGCATGTGACATTGCATTATGCATTAGGAATATCTAACCTTGCTCTGAATCTCCCATTGGCTTGGCAATAGCTGACAAATCACAGGCAGTCATCATCATAGCCCTGCGGTGTATAAAACCAAAACACCATGCTGTGAATTCATATTTATGAACCTTAAAAGGCACCAAATTCAAGCTGCTGCATATTATATTCTGTGGTATATAAAGCAGCTTATTGAGCAAACAGCTATTATAGGTGATATTAGTTATTTAGCAGGTTACTTTTGCACAGCACGTACATCACAATCTCTTTCCGAGTTGTTTCGTACATCATGTATTTGGTCCAACCGTCCCAGCTCTCGTAGGTCTTGGACTGATCCACGATCTTCTGAAACATGGCCCTTTTCCTGCAGAGGCACATCATGAATAAATTCATGTTAATCACGCTTATGCAGCTCTGACTGCAAGACTAACTCTGAATAAATGATTCACAAAAGCCAAGTACATCCCACACAGCAGAAAAAAAACAAAACAATTCTTACTTGAAATACAAGGCCAAGTCTGTTGCGATGATAGCTATGTCCATCAAATGGATGACGGTTTCGTGCTGTCTTCGGTTCAAATTCTGGTAGATATTTAAGGCCTTGGAAAACAATTTATTTCAGTGAGGAAACTGCTTGCTGTGAGTGAGGAGGCAGTTATTTATGGGCTTATCAACTAGATGCACATTCTCAATGGTCTGCAGAGCTCAAAAATGCAATGATGACAATTGCTCAGAAATGTAATTAATTTTCAGCATTACCTCATCTCTAAGCAGAGTTTTTCCAAACTCTAGATGGTGCCTCTCAAGAATGGAGGAACCATGCAGCTTTGCCAGTGGATTCCCAGACCTGGCAAAGTCATCACAGAAATGGAATCTTAAAACCTAGAAGGTCACAGACTTTCAGTAAAAATAAACGCAAATAGGCATGATGCAATGTGCTATGCAGTTTGCATAAATTTAACGATTTTAATAATTTAAATGTAAACGTTGGCTCCTTAGATCTTTGATTAGGGTGTATTTTGAATGCAAATAAAAATGCATCTTTGACCACTGAATTACATGATTATTGTAAGCATGATAACTTATGCCATTCTCTACCCCCTCTCATTTCATTTCAATGCATGTCACTTTTTTTCTCAGTGGAGCACAAAATAAAAATTTTTTCAAAATGTCTCTACATACTGTAAAAATGTTGCTCAGTAGCTGTCAAGTTGCAATTTTCCTCGGTTAATGCATATCCGGTCAGGTTTTGAACCCATCTGTTTGCACGCTAAACAAAAATGCTGCCACAAAACTTGTCTGACATCTAAATAAAGTACTACTAAGTTACATTGATTTAGAAGAATGTGTTTTTAGTCACATCTTATCCTGCATAGTGACCCACTGGTGCATGATACCCCTGGTAGTGGATGTTGGTGATATAAAAATGAAAATGTCTCCACACTATATTTCTGAATATTGTAATACATACACATTTTTCTTTAGTAAGAGCAGTGGGACATTGACTTTAATGAGTGCATACTTCATCTGGTAGAGGTTGTTAATGCCGCGGTGGTCAATATCATGACAGAGCCCAGCGGTCACCATCGCCATCGTCTCCAGGTCCGTATAATAGCGCTTCAGGTCACCTGTCTGAGACACAAAAGAGCAGGTTTAATAGGCTTCAAGGCGGAGCCACGTTAAGACACACCCCCTACTCTTGTAGAGCAAGAGGCTGACTAGTGAGGGCTCATTAGGCTCAGTGAAGCATGGGAGTAGTGCCGAGAAAGGCTCATTAGCAGCCTGGCTTGCGTTTCTTCCAGCCCTCCAACACACCATCCTTCCTGATGTACAGCCAGCTCGCAGTGATTACACATGATATAACCAGGAGCAGGTTTACACTCGGCTGATTAATTAGACGGGGCCGTCTGCCATTTCAGAGAATGCGTGTTGGAGATGGGCCGTATCATTAAACATAGTCCCTAAAAAAGGCCCACGACTCTAGCACCCACTAAAGAGAGGGGCAAATGTATCAAATGCTCTGTTGCAAGGCTAACATAGCTGGTTTGTTTATTTATTTTTTTTGTTTGCAGGGTGAGAACAGTAAATGTATTCATAGCTAGGGCTTCACTAGCTTTTGCTGAGCAAGATGAGGTGTTGTCTCTGAAGCGAGAGCAGATTTGGAGAGGGGTTGAGATGAGATTTTTAGGCCCCCTTAACAGCGTGTAGAAATGAAATGTTTGAAATGTCATTCCGAGAGGTTTTTCTCTTACCATGAGCAGTGTAAACATGGTCTGGCCCACATTGAAGCCATGCCTCCAGTTGTGGTAGGTGATCCTCCTGTAACCTTTACTGACTGAGTACACAAAGCGCACCAGGGTCTAGAGAGAAATCAATTTCAGCTAAGTCTTACAAGGCATAGCAAATATTGTATTTACTTTGTCTGTACAGTGTGCAATAAAATATCTTAAAGAGAGTGCACTGAAACACAGTGTATTTTTAGACGAATTGTAGCAGCAGTATTTAGTGATGCTTGGTAGGACGAATGTACATAAATCATTGATGATAACTTGAAAAATGAAACTTGGGTGCATATCCTGTTTGTTTTGTAGACATGAATTATATCTCGTTTTGAAAATGATAAAATGAATAAAAATTCATTGAAAGAGGGACCCAAGCCATCTAGAGACCAGGGCCAGATTCACCTAAATCTTCCTAAGGAAGAAATGTCATTATTTATATTATCGCTCACTAGTGTTACTTCAGAGTATGAAACTCTTTCCACATTTATATAGTATAGTCACGTGAGGAGATATATAGTATAGCGAATCTCAACTGTCTGTTTTTTTATTTCATTGCAAAATGTAACTATATTGTTGTCCAACTGTTTATATAATATTGGATATCCAAGTGTGTCCAACTATATACGCATACATAGGGCGATATATACTATATAGCATTTCTCAACTGCTTGATTCCTTGTATTGTCTCAAACTGTATTATCGGCCATCTGAATCTGCTTTGAAACAAAACGTATTGTGAAAACGGCTATAAATTTGACTTGGCTTGTCATTTTGCCTTTGGGTATTTAAGACAAGTTAAAGGTTTCAATTATTACAATGTATTGGAAGTATTACTGTACAATGAGTTTTAAGATTTTTTTCAGGTATTTAAATTCTTCTTAGATTTTGACTTCAGAAAAAAAAGAAAAGAAAAGAACATTCTTAAGAAATGTTGCTTGGAAATATTCTTAACTTTAAGTTAGAAAATAGAAAGAATTTTATTTGTATTTTGCATTTTTTGTGAATCTGGCCCCAGGAACATTAATGTGGCTTGTTTTGTCATATAAAGTAAGCAAACATCATCCCAGAACAACCATAACCTCTTACATTTTCTTTAGTTAGATACAGTATATAGTCAAAATATACCAACAGGATTTGAGTTGTCATTATCACTCACCTCACGTGGAATATGGAATTTGTCTACCACACCCAGTTCATAGTACATCTTGATGCCACACTTCACCAGGTCCAACTCACTGAACTCAAAGTCACAAGAAGTGAAACTCAACGATCTCTGATTCCTCCGAGTCTGGTAGTGTTTCGTACTGCAGAGAGAGACATCACAGCTGAACACACACACAGCTATAAAACAACTAGACTTTAAACTTGGAGAAACCCACCATGATATTCTGAATCTCATCTTTCCTGCACTTGACGTGGTACATGACCATGTCCTGAAAGATGTCCTTGCGATTTTCCAGCTTGTTCATCTTGTCATACGTGTCTGTATTCAGCACTGACCAGCCCAGGAACTGAGTGAGCAACTGAAACAGATTCAGGTTTAGATTTACATTCATGTACACAAATAGGTTGAGATTCAGATTCATGTTTAGGTTCAGATTCACATTTACATTCAGTTTCAGAATTACTGCAGGTTGAGATTCAAGTTCAGATTCACATTTACATTCAAGTTTACAATTACGTTCAGATTCGTGTTCAGGTTCACATTTAATGTGGATTGAGATTCCGGTTTAGATTCACCTTACATTCAGGTTCACAATTAGGTTGAGATTCAGATTCATGTTTAGGTTTAGATTCACATTTACATTCAGGTTCAGAATTGCTGTAGGTTTAGATTCAGGTTCTTCACATTTACTGTAGGTTGAGATACATTTTTATGTTCACATTTTCATTCAGGTTCACATTTACTGTAGGTTGAGATACATTTTTATGTTCACATTTTCATTCAGGTTCACATTTACTGTAGATTGGGATTCAAGTTCAGATTCAGATTCACATTTACATTCAGGTTCACATTTACTGTAGGTTGAGATACATTTTTATGTTCACATTTTCATTCAGGTTCACATTTAATGTAGATTGAGATTCCGGTTTAGATTCACCTTTACATACAGATTCACAATTAGGCTGAGATTCAGATTCATGTTCAGGTTCACATTTAATGTAGATTTAGATTCCGGTTCAGATTTAGATTTAGATTCACATTTACATTCAGGTCCATTACTGTAAGTTGAGATTCAGGTTTAGATTCACACTGCTCATACAGGTTCACATTTACTGTAGGTTGAGACTCAGGTTTAGACTCACACTTTCATTCAGGTTCACATTTACTGTAGGTTGAGATTTAGGTTCCGGTTCAGATTTAGATTCACATTTACATTCAGGTTCATTACTGTAAGTTGAGATTCAGGTTTAGATTCACACTTCTCATACAGGTTCACATTTACTGTAGGTTGAGATTCAGGTTGAGACTCAGGTTTAGACTCACACTTTCATTCAGGTTCACATTTACTGTAGGTTGAGATTTAGGTTTAGATTCACATTTACATTCAGGTTCACATTTACTGTAGGTTGAGATACATTTTTAGGTTCACATTTTCATTCAGGTTCACATTTACTGTAGGTTGAGATTTAGGTTCAGATTCAGGTTTAGATTCACATTTACATTCAGGTTCACATTTACTGTAGATTGGGATTCAGGTTCAGATTCAGATTCGCATTTACATTCAGTTTTACATGTACTGAGATTCAGGTTGAGATTCAGGTTTAGATTCACATTTACATTCAAGTTTACAATTAGATTCAACTTTACGTTCAGATTCACAATTAGGTTGAGATTCAGATTCATGTTCAGGTTCACATTTAATTTTTTAGGTTCACATTTTCATTCAGGTTCACATTTACTGTAGGTTGAGATTTAGGTTCGGATTCAGGTTTAGATTCACATTTACATTCAAGGTTCACAAATACTGGAGGTTAAGATTCAAGTTTAGATTCATATTTTCAGTCAGGTTCACATTTACTGTGGGTTGAGAGTCAGCTTCAGATTCAGATTAAGATTCATATTTACATTTAAGTTCACATTTAGGATGGGATTCATCCTCAGATTCACATTCAGTTTCAGATTCACACCAAAATAAATGAAACAACAAGAGAACAAGAAGATTAAAACATTCTGTTAGTCAAATCGGGTGGAAATTAATGGAAAAACTAAAAAAGCCTCACATCTCCACAGGGAACCTGATTGAACTCAACTGAAAGTCTCTGTGGACTGTAGCACTAAGATAAAACAGACACATTTGTACAAAGTACTTTTTAGAGACTTTAGAAATTTGGCTTAGCAGTTTAGTTGAATCCAACCAACCCAGCATAATAAATTGAAAACAGGGTAAACTTTCACTACACTATGAAATGTTCTCAATGAAATGTTCAAAAATAAATAATGCAGAGTCTGCTGATCTATCCATTACTATATATTTAGCTATGACACACTACTGTTCTATACTGTGGCCTCAAATACCTCCATTAGTGTTTCGTCCATGTCATCAAAAGGCTTTCCATCTTTCCTGTTATAGAATGTGGCCACGCCAACAATTTCCTCTTTCTTGTTTATGATGGGCAAAGAGAGTACATTCTTTATTGTCCATCCAGATTCATCCAGAGACTCTTTCTGGCAGGACAAAAACAAACTTTAACCAAAATACATTTCGGGAAAATTTCAATAAAATTTTGTAGATATACAAAATGCTGAGGTGTACAGCTTTTATTTTTGAAACACTTCTAATTAAATTGCATTCACTATTATTATTATACAGGGCTTTCATAGGTGCGTAAGTTAAGGTGAGCTCACTTGAAAGTCAAAGAACTCGTCTTCAGCTGCGTTCATGATATTACAGATCTGTAAGACAGAGTGAAGAGAAAGCAGCAGTCACGCTCACTGAGAAGGGGCATTGCTTTCTGATTAATTACTGTTCACAAAATTACAATTATCCATCATTTCAGTGTGGGAACACATTCTATTCCCCCTCGCTGTGCACATGACAGGAACATTATAAACCATAATAGCTTCCAACTTGTCTGACTACTGTGGCATCAAGAGAGGAGAATGGAGGTCTAGACTCTCACCAGGCCGTTCTCTGCAACGTAGGTGGGAAGTCCACTTACTAATGCCCAGTGGTCAGCTGGAGGGTTACTGTAACGACAATGCATGTGTGTCTGAACAGAACAATCCAGCACTTTTCTTTAAATGGATCCCATTTTTATTTTCTAGGTAGTCTAGAAAAATCTAATATATGCATTAAAAGTTGTAAAAATTATTTTTAGTAACATTTTAATAACACTGTCTCTTATTTGAAATACAGTAAAAAAACAGTAATACTGTCAAATAATATTACAATTTGTAATAACTTTTCTTTTGTAACATTTTTTAAATGTCATTTATTCCTGTGATGCAAAGCTGAATTTTCAGCATCATTACGCCAGTCTTCAGTGTCACATGATCTCATTTGAATATGCTGATTTGATGCTTAAGAAACATTTATTATTATTATTATTATAGTTGAACAGATATGCTTTTTTTTACCCACATGATTCTTTGATGAACAGAAAGTTCAAATATTTACTGTCACTATTGATCAATTTAATGCATCCTTGCTAAATAAAAAAAAACATTTTGAATGGTAGTGTATATATGCTAAGAATATGAAGATTTGTACTTTCAAATAACACTAAAATAATTATGTCTTAGACCTGGCTCAATAGGAGGGCCTACTGTAGATGGGCCCAGTCATGAGTTTGACCCACCCTTGCAAACATCCATAACGGTCTGACCCACCTTACATCTTGGAACTGGAGAGCCAGACATGCTATTTCTTGATACAGTTATGTTTATAATTACAATGCATGTAATGTAGAATGATGCATGATAATGCATGTGGCAATACTGGGCTTAATTAAATGCCAAGTGGAAGCTCAAATTTAACAGGCAATATAAAATGCATTAACTTACGGAATGACTTTGATGTCCTCCTTTCCATGCAATATGTAATCAATCACTTTGTAGAAAATCACTTCCTGGAGCAGAATTAATACCGTAAGTCAAACATGTGACAGCATGTAAGAATTCATTTCTCTAACATGACTAACTAAACACATATTCCCCATTTATTCGGTGTATCACTCACTCTGCCATCAGGGGTCTTTGGTCCACTATAAGGAGGCACCTTTCCCATCAGTATGGGCCAAAGATCAAAAAACTCCTACAGACAAATAAACAAAAATCTAATTATTTCAATACTCTTCAACAGACAAATTACAAGTTACAAATCCAGCTGCATATTTGATGCAATAAATAACTAATGAATCACTTAAGTTTTAGTCATGTCGAGGAGGCCCACAGAGTAGCGGTCGCAGTTGAGGAAGGCTCGGACTGTATAGAGGGCCTTGTGGAACTGTCGTTCAATGTCAGTCAGCTCCTCAAACACTTTGCTGGCAGACCAGAGCAACACCTGCAACGCAGATGTGAGGAAAAATGACAAGATCACGGAGTGGCAGTGTTTACGGGTCAATGTCTTAAATCCCAATCTCCCAGAAATCCCACCTGTCCTCTTCTGGTTTCACAGTTGTGCAGGTAGCTCAGGTGAAAAACTCGAAGCACAAGATTGGCAAAGTTGAGATATTTCTTCAGCGTCTACAAGACACAGAGCTCGATTTACTTCAACAGAGCGTTTAATCTGTTCTGTAGAAGTCTGTTTAATCAAAATGCTTTTACTGTATTAATATTCAATGAAAACATTTGAGATTAAAAGTATGTGTGGGAAGCACAATGCATATAATTAATCTTTCTGGCATTGTTTACGTTTCAAATTGGCATCCTCACCGAGACTCCGACTTATTGTTGAGCATAAACACAAAGCGCTGTACTCGCTATCACAGAGAGTGATATGAGTGAATGCTACCTCTTCATCCTGAGCAGTGAAATGAGGAGCGCCAATCTTGTTGACCGCCATCATGACGGCCACCATGTCCTTGCCGTTCATGATGGGAGTCGCGAGCACGTTCTTGGTCTCGTACTCTGTGAGGGTGTCTACGAAGTCACTGAAGTGGCTGTCCTGGAGAGTGAAGCACATTTAAACTTACTGTAACATTAATATGTTATGGTTATTGTAATTTAGCTTTAAATAAAGGTAGCTTATTTTGTGCTCTGTTGGAAATCCTTCACCTAATTTGGTGTTCCTGGTCAAAAATGACTGGCCTTTTAAATTCAATGCAGCACAGGTTTTTCTTTTTGGATTTGATTTGACCTCATTGGTCTGAGCTTATGCACCATCAGTTTTTGAGTGACAAAAGCATTATTTGTGAATCATTTTGGCAATGTTCACTCAAAAACTGAGGTGCATAAGCTCAGATGATTGAGGCCTACGATCAAAAAGGTTTCAAAAAGGAATACAAAATCTGTGTTAGTTGAAAGAAAACAGTTTAATAAAAAGATTGAATCCAATGTTTGGTAATAAAATAGCATGTGGTGTTCCCATTTTTACCTCGGAACACCACAAGTGTATCGAGCTAGGAAAAAATAGTCAATGACCAGTACATTTGTTACAATATTTATTTTATGGTCTCTTTGTTACAAAGTAATATAGTAATAACAGTAAATTATGCATAATTGCATGCAACTAACCTTAAACCAAACCCTAATCTAAACATACTCCGTACATACCTAGTACACATTATATTAATCAGTAATTGTATAATTACACCTTTTAAAAAAGCTGCAACCTAATATTTAATAACCTTTGTTAATATCAGTTAGCAAAAATACAGCTGTTCATTGTTATAAAACTTTGAAATGTTGACATAATTTTACTGATATTACAACTAATATGTATACTAATATTTATAAATGCATTGGGAGTATTTTTTTAACTAATGTAGTTAGCTAACATTAACAAAAAGAAGTCTATTGTAAAGCATTACCAAATATTTTTAATTCAGTTTAATTAAATATTTTGTAACACTTTATTTCACAATTTCTATTTACAGTATAGTTCAATACACATTGTTAGTTAACATTATTTAATAGCATAATTACACTGTGACTAGGATAAAATCAAGTGCAGTCAAATATAGTTTGTGGTTTTCATGGGTCAACATCAAAACATACATTCTGGATAATATTTAAATAATGGATATCATTGAATTTCTCTCAGGTGCCTCTGAAATATTAAAGGGGTCATATGATGCTTTTTTAAAGATCATTCTTCCACATTAACACTAGAAAGGGAGTGTAAAATGTAGATTCAAGGTAAACACTGATATTCTGCTGATTTGAGGAACACGGCGTACACGGCGTTAGGCATTGACCTTTAGATTTAATCCAGGATTGCTCTAATTCAACTCAGATTAAAGACTTTTATCCCCTCCATAACACACTGTGTGAGAGTGTTGACCTGCGCTAATCCAGCACTGGCCTTGCATATTAACAGAGCTCCAGTGCACATAAAAAGAGAAGAAATCTCACTCTCAAAATGTTCAAAATCCCTCACTTGTTCGGTTTAGGAAGCAGGCAACACTTTTCGCATATGCAAACCGTATATCTGTGGATATTTGTGGTTAGTCAGCAGTCTGTCAGACATCTGAAACTGAGATAGCAAGTTGTCGCCACCTCCAGGGTTTCAAATACACCCGCTTGGTATTTTGGTCACACAACGCAAAGATTGAGATCCGCCATTTTTTTCTAAGTGATTATGAGCACTACAGAGGAAAGTATATTGCTGTATGAGCAGTGAAGCACACTGTGTGCCAAAGACAGTCTGTTCCTTTGAAAAATGTTTAGTAATTTCTTATCAAAGAGAGAGGGAGATTTCACTGCACATTGAGTCATATCTGGCTGTGCAACATCTCCAGCACATTTCTCAAGTTTATCAGCAGTAGCCACTAATAATTAGCATAGAATCCAGTTTTGGCGATGGTTCACCCTCAGAAAAAAAAAAATGCACGAAGCTTTCACTGCCCTTACGAAAATTAACCATGACTTTACTACAAAAAAAAAAAAAAACCTTGGTTACTAGTTAAACCATGGTAACCACAAATTAACCATGGTTTTGCTATACTAACCAGTTTAACCATGGTATTTGTAGTAAAGCAGTGGTTACACAAACGGTAATCAATACACCAAAAAACAAACATGGTTAATACACTTTTACTACAATAAAATCATGGTTAATGTTCATAAGGGTGGGGTGACGATACCCTTTCAAAAGATACTAATATGTACCATTTATGTATTAATACATACACTGGGGGTACTAATATGCACCTTTTAGGGGTAAATAAGGTACTTTTTGAAAAGTTATCACCCAAATGCGAAGGTGTAAAGAGTACCTAAAAACCATACTTGAGTAAAAGTACAGATACCTTTCAGTGAAAATTACTCCACTACACGTTACAAGTCACCATTTCCAAAACAACTTGAGTAAAAGTCTTAAGAGTATCTGATTTTAACAGTACTTTAGTATTTTACTTATACTAAATATAGGCTCAAAAAAATGCACTAGTCAGACATGCCATTGATAAACTGTAATGCTGTGGAGAAGCTGGGGAAAAAGGCAGAAGCAAGCATCTATGTGTGTTCCTGAAACCACGCCTTCTTTCTTTGCACATTTGGGTGCATTATGCAAATATTTCCACATAGTGGGGTAGATATGTGGGGGCGTGTTAGAACGAGCCGTTTTAGGGGGGCGTGGCAGAGTCTTAACTTTGATAAAGAATATCTCTTTGGTTTTGAGACTTTAGTCTTTGCAACTTCAGGGATCTTATCTATGCACAATCAGCTTGTAACACTCCAAAGAGAAAGAAAAACTTGAAATCGCATCATATGACCCCTTTAAATTCTCCATATTCTCTTCCACATTAACACTAGAAAGGGAGTGTAAAATGTAGATTCAAGGTAAGCACTGATATTCTGCTGATTTGAGGAACACGGCGTACACGGCGTTAGGCATTGACCTTTAGATTTAATCCAGGATCATTAATGAGGAAAAAAAATTAACTTAAATGATTTTAGCAAATGGCTGCAATATAACAAAGAGTGAAAAATTTAAGGGGGTCTGAATACTTTCCGTACCCACTGTATGCATTTTGAAACATTTCGAAAACGTGCATGTGCATGATTAAGTGTTAAAATTATGACAACACAATTGTTTCACTCTACCATTTAATAATGGCAGTCTATATTTACATAAATACATTTACATTGCGATTAACACATTATTTTAAAAAATCTGTGCACACTGGAAATAGCTTTTATAACATCTCAAGATCTATTTAATAAAGATGCTTAATCTATTTGTTTGAAAAACTGTACAAATGAAATGTCTGTTTTATGTAACTTACATGTATTGTAAAAAAGGTAACTGTTGACAGCTCTCAGTTTGAAAGACCGCAAGCTTATTCTGTTTAGTGTTTTCATTCTGACATCAAAAAAGCAGATGAACTTAATAAATGTTGGCCCTGAAAGAGAGTGAAAAAATGCTGAGCATAAATATCTAGTATTTTAAAAAGACAAGTCAGTTCTGTAAATTTCCACTTGCATATTTTTATTCTATTCCATGCATGTCTTTTCATAACGTGTATGTCTCTTTATAACTATAGCATAAATATGTTGAAAAACATACAAAATACAGAAGCAGTTACCTTGAAAAAACCGAGATGGTCATGAGCCCCAGAACCAGCTCAAAGCTGTAGAAGCAGAGCAGCACAGCATTGAGCACAAACTCCAGCCGTAACACAAAGGTCTGCAGCAGCAGGTAGTAGACGCTCAGCACTGCACAGGGCACCAGAACAGCAACACTCACAAACAGAGCCAGAGAGCGCTGACGAAGACAGGAAGTGACATAAAAGTCCAGGGCAAGGCACAGAGAGCATGAAACACAAACAAGAAAGAGTTGATTTGTGAGGAGAGCAATCACGTTTATTTTCTAAAACCAAAATAAAACTGAACACCTCAAAATTACATAACAAAAACAAACAAAAAAACAATATCCTTCAAAAAGGTCTCTTTCTCAGCACTGCACAGGGCACCAGAACAGCAACACTCACAAACAGAGCCAGAGAGCGCTGACACAGGTTCCCCTTCCAGCCTGAAAGTCAGAATTCACAGGCCATTACACAACAAACAGTGTAATCAATCTTTTTTTTATCAACCTGTTACGATGACATTCATCCACTCATTGCCATAGCAGGGTTGAGAGGTTCAGAACTGAACAGAGAAAGTCTTTTAAATTCCAATTCAGTTCTCGGAATTGTAACAGGATTTAAACTGATGCTACAGCAAAAACATTTTAATCTGGAATTCAAGTTTGAATTCACGGCATTTAGATTCAAATTAAATGAGTAAAACAAGTAGTTTTTATTAAGTTACATTTTCATATGAATTACTCATCAACATATATATATATATATATTACTGCTGTCAAACGATTAATCACATCCAAAATAAGTTTTTGTTTACATATGTGTGTGCATATTTGTTATGTATATATAAATACACACACATGCATGTATATATTTAAGAAAAATATGTTACGTTTGTATAAAAAATATATTTATATATAAATTATATGAATATAAATATATACATGTAAATATATGTAATTTTTTCAAAATATATAGGTGTATGCATGTGTATTTATATATACATAATAAATATACACAGTACACACA
>NW_015631022.1:1419888-1442563 GCF_001515625.1 Sinocyclocheilus rhinocerous | reverse complement strand
TCAAATGTAGTGGAGTAAAGAGTACAGATACTCATTCAAAAATGTAGTGTAGTAGAGAGTAAAAGTTGCTAATATCTTTGATACTCAGTACAACTACAAAGTATCAAAAAAGATACTCAAGTACAGTAACTAATTACATTTACTCCAATACTTTACACCTCTGCCCAAATTAAAGCTTTTGTACCTTTTTCTGAGTGTGGATGTTTGTTATTTAATCATTTCATTGCTTTCTCTGCTTAATAATAATAATTTGACAGAATTTGTAGGTTTACTGGTTATATTGTGAATTGTATTGGGTTTAATAATGGTCCCTGTGGGTCCACTGGTAATTTGTCATCACCTATTTGTGTTAAAACCAATAAATCCTAATGGAATGTTTCCCAAAACACACTACAGAAAACCTTTGTTTAATTGGTTGATAGTTTGCAACGGTTGTAATGGTATTTGTGGAAGCCATAAGAATTTCTGTGATGGTTTCAGCAGGGTTTCATGCCAGAAAACGGTTGCTTTTAATATAATTCAACTGCTCTGCTTGTAAAAATTAGATTCTGAATAGTCACGCATTCATTTACGTATATTTTCGTCTCAGAATGAAATGCGAGTAAGAATTGCTAGCGTCGCACTGCTCTCTACAGGTCATATTGAGAATTGCACAAAGCCTCTGTGTTGACCTGGGCAGCAGGACGCTGAGAATCACTTGGGGTTACTGGAGATGGTTTTAAAGAGGAGTCATAATCCTGTGTCCAGTAGTAATTAGGATTAGGACATTCACCTGACAGCAGTCACAGTATGCATATAAACAGGTGTTGACACAGTTAGAACATCTGGAAAATTAAGAACTTTAGGTTGTTGCTTGCCAGAATTGTCACTAATTTAGTGTTGCAAACCTGCAAACATACAATCAAGAAAAGTTTCAAGAGCTTTCAGTTCCCTTCAGTATTATGTACATGAGGGTCTGGTTCAGTTGTCTCCTTACTCAAAAGGCAAAAGTTTGAGGTTATTAGGATAAAAAAATGAAATGAGAATAATGAAACAAATTCATTAAATTGATCATGTGCGACAGTAAAGACCTTTATAATGTTACAAAAAAATCTAGCTGTTATTTTGAACTTTGTTCATCAAAAATCCAGAAAAAGAATGTATAATGTTCAAATAGAAAACAGTTACTTAAAATTGTAATACATTTCACAATGTTTCACATGTTTGTATAAAAAATATATTTATATATAAATTATATGAATATAAATATATACATGTAAATATATGTAATTTTTTCAAAATATATAGGTGTATGCATGTGTATTTATATATACATAATAAATATACACAGTACACACACATATTATGTAAACAAAAGCTTTTATTTTGGATGCGATTAATCGTTTGACAGCACTAATATATATATATATGGCATTGAATTGATAATATTTTTAAAAAGATATATCTATTTTAAAACCTGCAATAAAAGCAATGATATTTCAAAATATTACTACAACTTAAAATAACTGTATTCTATTTTAATATATTTTAATTAAATATAAGTGTGGAAAACAGTTATGCTGGAAACCGTGATACATTTTTTTCAGGATCCTTTGATGCATATAAAGCATTTATTTGAAATAGAAACCTTTTGTAAAATTATAAATGTCTTTACTGTCATTTTTGATCAATTTAATGCATCCTTCCTGAATTAAAGTATTAATTAACTGTGAATAAAGTATTAAATTAGTAGTGTAATAAATATTATTATTTTGTGTAAGACTAATTCATCTGTTGTGTGACTGTATTACAAGTACTTATATTATGAAATGTATTTTGAATTGCAATACAGTAAATTCCTCTTCCTGTCATTTCAACTCCAATGAATATAAAAAGGAGGCAAGTGTTTTCCATAACCCAGCTCCAAAGAGGGGACTTCAGAATGAAGATGATTTTAGTCCTCTGAAGGAAATAATTCTACAGCTACTTCTTGAACGTACAGCACACTAAACAACATTGCATCACACTGACCGTAGAAGAGTCTGAGGGTTTCCAGGCCCAAGAAGAGGAGCAGCAGGACAACATCCAATATCAGATTGGCTTGTGGGTAAGGGAGGATCACCCCTACAAACGACAGAGCAAGCACTGATTACTACACATATAAAATCTCAACCTCTAGATCAGGGGTGTCAAACTTGAAGGGGTCATATGACGTTGCTAAAAATAACATTATTTTGTGTATTTGGTGTAATGAATTGTGTTTATGCAGTTTAAGGTTCAAAAAACATTATTTTCCACATACTGTACTTACATGCTTAATGCATATCGCCACCTAATTGATGGTTGTGCAATCATTTTTTTTTTTTTCCCATTTAACCTTTAATCCTTGAGAATATGAATTATATTGTTTGTTTATTAATGCTAATTATATATTAAGTCATATCATATATGTATTTTGATTTAGAATTTAGACATTATAGAAAATGCCGATCCATGTGTGAGATGATAATATAAAATGTAATAAATAAATATATATAATATAATAAATTAATCATTACCTTGTCATAGTGTTTTATAATTTATACAGATAACTGTTATATATGCCAATAAAATAAATATAACTCGTCAGTAGATCCTGCTGTTTGGAATACCCCCCAGGAATTGAGTATGACACCCTGCTCTAGATGCTTTACTGAGCCCATACATCACCTTTGTAGATAAACATAAGAATCTCAGCGATGAAGAACGCTGCAAAATACCAGCCATTCAAATGAAACAGGATCTGCAGTGGTGTGGAGGACAACTGAGATACTTTGTTAAGATACGCCACATAAACAGAGCAAACAAAGATAGATGTGTAATTTAGAAAACTGTAAAGGACAGCTTGAAAGGATACGACAGGTTGTCTTCCTGCAAAAGCGAAATTAAATTAGTAAGGTCGTCCTTTGTTGTCTCCCTTAGGAGAAATTTGTAAGAGCAGGTCAACTTACAACAACATTACACTTAAGACAAAAAAAAAAACACTGAATTAATTAACAATGTATGCCTAAAAGTAGAGGAGAGACTGGGAATTGTAACCCCTTTTGTCTCTGGCTGTTTTGGTCCTGAAACTCTCAAAAATTGCCTACCCACATCTGATCACTATAAATATCAGCCATTTTAAGATCTAATGTTATCATAAAGCAAACTTTATTTTAAATAATAAAAAAAATGATGCTGAATTTTTGAAATTAGGCCTATGTCATCTGCAAACATGAAACTCATTCTTATAAAATACATCTATTTAAATATAACACTGATTTTTAAATAAGAAAATAAATCGTATCCGCCACTGAATGAATGAATGAGTAAAGGGGGGTAATTGCGATTTTTTTATTTCAGAATTCTGGCTTTTTTTTTGGCCAGTTTACATCTGCCAATTCTGACTTCTTTTCTGAGAAATGATACATAAACTTAGAATTGTAAGATACAAACGCAATTGCGAGTTATAAAGTCCAATTCTGAGGGGGAAAGACTATTTTCTCAGAATTGCGAGTTTGTGTCTCATAAATATGAGGGGGAAAAGCCAGAATAATGAGATAAAAGATCGCAATTACCTTTTTACATTCAGCGGCGGAAACAGGCTTCTATACAGTAACGTTAGATTCACTACCGACAACATAACGCTTTTGGAGTTCTTCTCAGAAAGCAAAGTTTTGATGAATCTTCTGAAGTGACTAATCAGACAGTAGCAACAATCTTAAACGCCTCAAGAACAAAGTGGGTATGTATGTACACGAATGACAACACGAGTATCCATGTTTTATGCAACAAGCGGCAAAAACTAGTAACGTAAATCACACACAGAAATCCCGTTTTGTTCATGAGCAAATCACAGGCAACTCATTAGAATTCGAGTTAATAATCAAATATTTCCTGCCACAACAAAACGACAGCAGTGTCATGAATGGCTAACATTAGCTTGACGATACTTACCCTCCATTCGAATCAAACAGGCATTAATTGATCGCTTTTTGTTTACCAAATCATTTTATTTGGCTTCATAAAAAGCCATTCGTTCTATTCACAATAAAATATAGGCAAATGTGTGCCGACATCGAGCTAAAATCAACTTATTTACAACCAACCCCACAACATTCTGCTTACCGTGCGCGGCCATGTTGAATTGTCATGGAAACGGCATACTGTGGGCGGAGACAACCATCAGCCGTCCAATCAAAACCCGCGTCAAGAAAACAAGCGCGCTTATTTCATAACTTTACGTCTTTATTTGAACGGGAACGATTTTAAGGCATTCTATTTAAACTCAATCCAGTACACACTGCAAGAAAATACATGCTTTTTGAAGAAAACATGACAGTTTTTGTTAATCACCAGATAAAACCATTAATGAAATAAAAGCACATCAGAACAAACAAGCTATAATTAATAAAAAAAAGATCAAATAAAATGACAATTTCTGCATTAGTACTGAATCACTTAATGACTTAACACATATTATGATGTGAATTAGCTACAGTATGTTATCATTATGAGCGTCTATGAATGATTTCTGGATTGGCTTGATTCATGTCATGGTTTATGTTGAACGCTCCTTGTGCTCCTAAGAGAAAAAAATAATGAGAACACGTGTCAGTCTTGTATAATTTCTACCACACTAAAGATAAAATATCAAATCTGATAGATCATGCAAATAAGAAGTCTGTGAAGGTTTGCCTTCAGCTTTTGATGATGCACTGGGGTCCTGCAGTGTTCGTCCTTCGCCTCTTCCTCACTGGCATAGATGGCATTACACAGGCTGCAGAAGTAACCCACCACAGGCCGAACAAACTCTGTGCCTGTTGGTAAAGTACAAAAGATCAGTTGTGCAGAAGCAGAGCTGTACTGTCCAATATAGCCTTACTACTTTTATTAAATGGTAGCTACTTAATTCCCTGAGGATTTGCACGAGCGTTAGAACCTCTCACAGCTCAGGTTTGTTAAGCATCATGTTTTCAGAGGGCTGTGAAACACGCTCTTACCCACTGGGTCCATCACAGGTGTTTGCGTCTCTGACACAGTGTCTGAATTTTCCTCCTTCGTTACGCTTCCATCATCAGCTGCAGAAACCTGCTTCTCATCTCCCTTCGAGTTGTCATCTCGATTATCATTCGAAGACTCCTAAAACCAGTGTTATTCATCATCAAACACATAGTATCGGTAGATATGCTGCACAGCGGTATCTGAAAGCTTACCAAACAGGGATTTGACCAAAGACAGGAAAATAAGTGAGAATGATCTACCTCGACATTCGCTGATGTCTGGATAGACGGCTGCTGCTCAGAAATACTGTTTTGTGTCTTGGATTCATCATTTTCCTCCTCTAACTCGGAAAATGGGTGTATAGAACCATCACTAGGTCCATGTAGAAAGTACCTAGCAAACAATACAAAACGTGTAGGGATGCAGTGAGTGACTTTCATAATTGATTATACAGTTCAGTAAGATAAACTGGTCAAATACATTGTTTACATCTGAAAAATGTGCAAATTGAAAACTATAAAAATATGAAGTTCACGCTAAACATACCATGTGCAAAAATTTTACAAACAAAGTGCACAACATATAATATGCTTCACAACAAAGTGTTTGTCCAGTTTTCAATATGAGGAACAGCAACGTGACTCTTTATTTTTTCTGTGACTGTAAGAGACGGCTATATCCTATTATATGTTATAATCCCATTGCAGTTACTGTTCGCATAAAAATAGCATTACCTGTGTTAGATGTAGGATTCAATTAAACATGGTGCATTTAAAACCTAAATTTAACATCCCAAAAACATTTAATCAGAATAACGAGTTTTCTGTTGCACTCCAGCTAGTTGATATAGAGTTCGTGCTCATTAACATCTAATGGGGACTTAAAATGATGAGCCTTGTAGCAAAACACTAAAGAGCACACTCATCTGTCCAAACACCTGACTAAGGCAATCCAAATCAAAGCCTATAATCTTGTTTGAATATAAAATGCTTTGTGCTTTGGACAGTTTTGGGTTGTGCACTTTTTTGTCAAGCATTTTTCACTATTGTAAACTGACATCACTTGACTAATTGTTAATAATGCCGACTATAATCAATTTTGCAGGTCTTGAGGCCCTGACTCTGTGTTTGACATCAAGAAACAATGACTGCTTGCTACACACTATAAAGATGACAAATAAGTAACTAGCACTGCTATTTTGAATTTGCATTTTAGTACATCAAAATGAAATGCATAAATTACTATCCAATACCTTTTATTTAAATGAGCATGTTTGGTAGACACTGAAATCTTGGGATGCATTCCAGCAACTGTAATTTTATTCATGTTGGCCGCAGCTACAACCTTTTCAGCATCAGAGGCATTTTTCATTTCAATCAGTCCCTGGTGGGTGAGAAGAACAACATTTTAAGATTTCATTGATGGAAGCACTGAATCTATTTGAAATACAGTATATATATATGGCAGTTATAGCTACTAACCGTTCGATGAAGGCGAAACATCCAATGGCGTACTACTTTACCATACGGTTCTGCGATGCTCAGAAATTCTGCATCAGTGTACTCATCAGGCATGGGAAGGTTTCTGATCCGGAGAACTCTGCCATACCCGTCCTGAAGTATTGGAAAGCAACAAGACACTGTGTTAGCTGAACTGTGTATAATCAATGATACGCCAATGTTTACATGTGTTTTGTGGCCTTTTTTTTAAATAATATTTGAGATTCATTTTGTGAAATGGTTTCTTGATTTGACCTCCTCATCACTAGACGTTTGCATGATTGTGTCCATGCTGGTTTCCTTTTCTTCCTGAGCCTCAGCATCTTCTTCAGAGATCTCGGTCTCAGCCATCACTACTGTGCTCTCCTCACTGGAAGCCAGTGTGCTTGATGGCTCCTTATTGTTCTCTTCAGTATCTTCCTTAACTTTCTGTTTCTCAGTGTCAGCGTCAACACTTTGCCTAAAACAGAATCAAATATCATCTGATGTGTTCTTCAGAACACGAGAAAACTACAGAAAAGTAGTTATTGAAATGTAAGTTACCCCTCGTTCAAGTGGCTGTATTTCTTTGACACGGTTATCCTCAAGTTTCTGCCGCCTAGTTTAATGTGTTGCCTTTTACACTCGGCTTCGAGTTTTGCAGCATCGGCAGCATTCACCATCTCAATTAATGCCTTCTCCACCTGCAACGAAAACATAATTAACATAATTCTATATATTATATCACGTATCGTGAACACTTAAAAGTAGAGCTGTAAGGAATTCTCATGAAAACTGTAATGATTAGGTCAGGCTATATCAATGATAGGTTAACTATTTCCGAAAGCCCTAACGAATAGATTCAAAACTCACGTAGTTCTAAACATTTTTCTTCTAACAGAATATTTTAGTAAATATATGCATTCAAATATTACTGTGTATGTGACATTTCAGAGCAAATACATACATTGAGCTGTCTCTGACAAATATCATCAAAAGTTTAAAAAATACTAGCATTAAAAAATAGATTGCAAATTAAAGGGGTCATATGATGTTGCTAAAAAGAATGTTATTTTGTGTATTTGGTGTAGTGCAATGTGTTTATGTGGTTTAAGGTTCAAAAAACACTATTTTCCACATAATGTACGATTTGTTAATCTAATGAATAACTGATTTGTTAAATTAAATGAAAAATTGTGTGTTTGATTGGTCCAGACGCTACAAACAGTTTGACATTTTGCTTACTTTTGCATACACCATTTCCTTCTATTTAATGTTAAAATGATGCTTTAATTTGATCATTTTACCTTTCGATTGCTGCGAACCAGACAGCAGTTTGCCACATCTCCGTATTTTTTCCCAATTTTCAGTAAATCTGCTTCACTGTATTTTTTAGCCACTGGAAACCCTGCCACCTCCAGAACTTTGCCAAACTTTTCCTAAAAAAAGGGAAAGTTATAAAGAACTCAAAAGCCTTAGCATAATTAATAGAAGACACCATAATTTGTATTCCATATATACACAATCACAAACCCTTTAAAGGGAAAAACAGACTAACCTCAGTGCTTGAAGTCGAGATCTCCATTTCATCACCTAAAACAGAATGGACATACTTCTTCAATTATCTTTGAAACGTAATAACTAAAGCAAACTACAAAAACAGTTTTAGGAAAACATACAGCAGAACTTTATTGCTTTTACTGTTGAATTATTCAATAACCGTGTAAAATAAATACCTTTTTCTGTCAACACTCCCTCCTTGTCTAGATTCTCTGAGAAATCTGCTGCCTCCTACAGACAAAACAGGACAGATGTAGGCTATATGTATAGAATGCAACATTATTAACTGTGTATCATTCACTACCAACTGAAATACTTAAATTGTGTACATTCTATTCAAAACTTGAATAGATTTTGAATAGACTTGAACATGTGTTGTCAGAAAGAGCACCAAAGCTACTAGGCCATGACTAGTAATACTACATTTTTTGATATCCTTTTTTTTTTTTAGATGTTGAGTCCCCAATTTCAAAATGTGGGTAACTGTTACACTCATTTGCGTTTACCTCCATCTCCACTGTATTGTCTTTTTGCTCCCCTTGTTGCTGGTTTTGTTCTCCTTGTTGAAGCTCTCCTTGTTGAAGCTCTTTTTTCTCTCCTTGTTTAAGCTCTTTTTGCTCTTCTTGTTTAAGCTCTTTTTGCTGAAGCTCTTTCTTCTCTCCTTGTTGAAGCTCTTTTTGCTCTTCTTGAAGCTCTTTTTTCTTTTCTTGAAGCTCTTTTGGCTTTTCTTGAGGCTCTTTTTGCTCTCCTTGTTGAATCTCTTTTAGCTTTTCTTGAAGCTCTTTTTTCTCTCCTTGTTGAAGCTCGTTTTGCTCTCCTTGTTGAAGCTCTTGGGCTTCCTTACAATCGCTCGATCTTTCCGAAGTAGTAGCAGTTGGTGCACACTCTGACGTCTCTGGCTGTATGCTCGATGTGTCCATGTCTGAAGGTTTAGTCTGATCATCTGACTCTTTCACAGTTTGGACATCTTCAGATGCATCCTGTTCATCGGAGGTTTCATGCGCCTCATCATCCATCTCTTCATCTACTGTGAGCTCATCTTCTGAATTCAGTGCCTCACCATCATCAGCTATAACCGCCACTCCTTCAAGATCACTATCATCAGTCATGATGTCAGACTGATTGTTGTCGTCTTCAACAGTCTCCTTCACACTTTCTTCTGTTTTTGTTTTTTGCTTCTGGTCTTTCGAAGGAGAGCTTTTTTTAGAACGGGATTTGGATGAGCTGTCCCGTCTAGAGCTCTCTTTGGTTTTCTCCCGTGAGCGTCGACTTTCTTCTCGTTTCTTAGAGTCGTGACTCCTGCGAGACCTGGACCTCTCTTCAGAAGCTCTTCGTTTGGGGCTGGGAGAGTCTCTGTGGGATCTCCTCCTCGGGCTGCAACTCCTCCTCCTCCTCCTCCTGCTGCTGCTGCTGCTGCTGCTATAAGGAACTGGTGATTTTTCTTTGTCAGCATCCGTCATTCTAGACCATGAAGAGAAATATCAAGCATGTTATTTTAGAAGTAGAATGGAAAAACGCACACCAAATTAAAAAGTGTAACATCTCTAGTGTTACCCAACAAAACAGAATAAAATCCATGTCCAAATGCAAAAAAATGGTGTCTTTACAAGCCAACATAAGATCAGCAAAACAGGCTTACTCAAGCGTCTGGTACTCAGTTGAGGAGCAAACGTTAATGGTTTTTCCTTTTATTTTAAGTGAATTGGTTGAATAGTGCTCCACCAATTTGTCGGCCTCCTCTGCACTGCTCATCTCCACATAACCCTGTAAAAAGGCACAAAGTCTTTATACAACATAGATGACTGCAGAGAAAAAACATGCCATAATATAAGTAAATAAATAGAAATATCTGCACAACAATAAGCTTAGCTACCCGGCTTGGGAGAAACAGAGAATGTTTAACTGATCCGAAACGCTTAGCAATGGCCGTCAACTCTGAGCGTATGCCATCACTAGAAGGTAACGGTGAAAAGCTCACTACACGAGAAGTCTGTAAAACATGAAGGAAATCATTCAATCACCATTGGTGGCATGCTAAAACAAATCAAATGGATGCAAGTCACTTTTGAAGGTGTCATTGGTAAAATCTTCTGAATGGCACTTGGAAAATATCTCTGATCCCTCCCTAACATAACTGAATTAGGTGCCCGACTGAAAAGCAGATAGCTGAGTGAATGTAGCTGAAGTGGATCATTCAAGTTAATCATTATATTCAGCTCCATAAGCAGGTATCATTTTGTCATGCGTGTCATTTTGCTTATCAAGCCTTTGACAACACAGATGAAGCACTGCTGCACTCCTGCTCCATCTCTGACTACAAAGTCTCAACCATATTTTTAGGATTGGGTTTTGTAAAGTAGGGGAGAGTCTAATTCAGGGACTAGTCTGGCAGAAGTTTCAAAATGTTTAACATCGCTAACAAGCAGGGGTTTTGAAACTGCTTCATTGAAAATTTTTAGAGAAAAACTGTTTACCGTTTGATTCTTCTTTCTATAACTAAGAAAACAAATCTTGAGCTTAACCATATATTTTATAATAATTTCTATTAGCATTACTACAGTGACAATATAATGACTAATCAATTTAGGAAACAACATGTTGTCTTTGTAATATCACTTAATATTTTCTCATACTGTATAAATGGGTTTACACAGGAAAATATGTGGTTGTACTTCTATTTTAGGAAGAAGGTCCTCATATTTGGTCGTCCTCTGCATCAAAAAGTCCTGGCTTAACCCAAAATATAACATTTAACATATTTACTCACCTGTAGGAAATTGAATGCTGCAGACAGAGTAAATACGATCAGTTCTCCTCTGATCCTCAAAGGGTTTTGGTAGAAATATTTTACTATATCCTCTGCCTGGCCTGCTGTTCCCATATTCACAAAAGCCTAAAATATATTACAAGAATAAAGTATTACAGCCCATTTAAAAATCAGATTAATATATTTGTTAAAGGAGTTATATATATATATATATATATATATTAAAAATAAAATGCCATACCATTCTAGGTAACATGATAATTTTGACAATCGCCCCAAACTGGCCAAGCAATTTTTTCAGGTAAGCTTCATCCACATCATCCACTTCAAACTTGACACACACCACTTTGCACTGTAATCAAATTTGGTTAAATAAACAAATATAACAATGTCTGAACTTTAAACCAGCAGTGAAACAGAACATCACAAATAAAAATCCACCTTCGTTGTTGCTTCAGTGTTATTGCGGTTTTGGCTGCTTGATGATTGACTTTTACTGCTCAACGCTGCACTTTTGCTGCCTGACGATCCATTTCTACTGCTTGAGGTTCCACCTGAAAAAAGCATAACATCTATAATATCTAAAATATCTAGAAGATAGATAGCTTGAATCACTACGAAGAGAATAAAGACGTTACCTCGTTCCTGTGTTGTTCTGGACGCGTGTCGATCAGGATGGGGCTCATTTCTGTTAAAGTGTGTACATAACATGTAAACTAACACATTTTTGGAAATGTGCTGGTTTACAAATATAATGAGGGAATGATTCTACCTTCGAGCAGATTGGATTGTCTGATCCCACGCTGGATATCTAATGAAAAAGGATACGTGTGTAAAACATTTATTGACATTTGAGCATTTTGGCAGTTGCTTTTAACACATTCAAGGCCTGTATTATATCAGTATGTGAGCAGAACTGAACCCATGCAATTGTTAGTATTACGCTACTGATAACTCTGTGTACCACATAAAACATCAAGGTGGAAAATACATAATACTATTACTTTAATAAAATGTGTCGTAAAGAATTGCACATGCTTTGTCTGTACACTGAGTTATGTTTCATGTTAAATCTGTATGACTACTGGCAATAAATCTGTATAAAATGTAGCTAAATCTCTTAAATCATCCTCACTATCACCAAATATGTTTCTTAAACCGCTTGAAATAATTATTTAGCAGCAACATGACTGCACAGGAGTTTTAGAACTAAATTAAAGAATAAAGTTGAAGATACTTACTTTTCCACAAGACTAAGTTGACTATGAGCATGTTGGGCTCCTTTTATATGCAAAGACCAGTCCTAAAACACAAGTTATATCTCTAAATATTCATTCATGAGGCACTAAATTGTATAATATGACAAAGTACATTTATAGTCCATATGATTAAGACAGACTTCTATCAAATTTAAATGAAAAGTATTTGCAAAAATCATGTATACTGTTATGCCAATGAATTTTTCACACCCTCTAACTGCATATGCTATCAAAATGAACAGATCTTTAATTTTGGTTGTTTGCTATCTTAATGAAAAAAATCAAACAAAAAAGACCATCATATCAAGAACAAAATGACAAGTCAATTATCAAGTCATTATGCAGTGCAAATCTTCATTTCCATTATAGCTCTTAAATCTCACTCCCACTAGCGCATATTCATACTTTTTGCATCAAGATGAATTACACCCAAGTATGACTTCATGCCTCAGTGACTCCATTGGTTCCTGCATGTCTTGTGACCGAACATGATGCAGCATATTTGCATATGCGGGAGCAGGAATGAGATTTGAGGACTACGGCAGTGGCATTATGACTTCATACAGTGCATGAGTCGACTGGACTGCTTTAATGTTACTTTCTGTCTTTATTAGGTTCAGTACAACATGACAGAATTTCCACTCTGGGGTAAACTATACCTTTAACGCATTATTAATAAACATGCTACTTGGACTTACCTCATACGCTCATGTGTAAATGGTACAGTACAACATGTTAAATAGCTGGTAATGTAGAATCTGTGAGAGCGAAAATAAGCTACTTACCTTGATAGAGAGGACAGTGATATCGCAGAGCACGCATGCGTAGGGAAATACTGGTGGAGTTTTCCCGTGGAAATCTGACGCCTCCTTCCTGGTAGGCACTCTAGGAGCTGACTCTGTCCTCCTTTGGTGTGAAGACTGACCAACGTCTCTGCTGGCCAGGTGCGAGGGTGGTGCAAGGTCTCTGATGGACAGGAGCGAGGGCAGACCGACGTCTCTGCCGGACAGGAGAGAAGGTGGGCCGACATCTCTGCTGGACAGAAGCGAGGGTGGAGCGATGCCTCTGTTGGACAGGAGCGAGGGTGGACCAACATCTCTGCTCGACAGATGTGAGGACTGGCCAATGTCTCTACTTGACAGATGTGAGGACTGACCAATGTCTCTACCGGACAGATGTGAGGGCTGACCAATACCGGACAGATGTGAGGACTGGCCAATGTCTCTACCGGACAGATGTGAGGGCTGACCAATACCGGACAGATGTGAGGATTGACCAATGTCTCTACCGAACAGATGTGAGGACTGACCAATGTCTCTACCAGACAGATGTGAGGACTGACCAATGTCTCTATTGGACAGATAAGAGGTCTGACTGACATCTCTGCTAGAGCGATGGGAGGACTGACTGACGTCTTTACTGGACAGATAAGAGGACTGACTGACATCTCTGCTAGAGCGATGGGAGGATTGACTTGCATCTCTACTGGTCAGAGGAGAGGACTGACTGACGTCTCTGCTGGACAAATGTGAGGATTGACTAACGTCTCTGCTGTGGCTAGAGTAAGACTGCGGGACAACGGACGTTTTCTGCCTTGATGGTTCTGTGGCATAAGACGCTTTATCAAAATAAGACTGTTTGTCTTTCAGATGGTTGTACTCAACCACATAGTTTGAGTCAGAACTGGTGTGCGTGCATGTTGGAGAGCTTGTTTGTTGGGCATTTTCCCAGCGGTCGTCCCAGGTTGGAAGCTGCTCTCGAGGAATGGAATATGACTGACGGACAGGCAAATCCAATGGATACTCAACCAGCTGAGTGTGGCTCCTGTCGTCCCAGGAGCGAGATGATGAACCGGGTTGGAGCGCACTGGACCTAGATGAAGAAGTGTTGGACGCTTTCTTATTTTTGATCTGCGCAAGAAGGTCAGGAAGGGTATCGGCTGCGATGAGATGCTCAGGAAGCTTGGCCAGAGTTTGAAGGTCTTCAGCATCCAGTCCACAGCTATGCAGAAAAGACAAAGCCTTAGCAGACGAGAGGACAGGTTCTGATGAGGATGGAGACGTCCGCTCTGGAGATGCGCCCCTAATTCGCGACCTGTAAGCGGTAGACTCCCGGTGATAAATTCGTTGCGAGTCTTTGTACTTGTCATTGCTTGCGCTGTAATCATCGGGTGGGTTTCGGTATGGTTGATTGTAAGACATGTCTCAAAGTTGTCAAAAGTGGTCAAATATGTGTAGGACCTCAAAAAAAATCAGCTCTTGCCGGGGCAGCTGCTGCTCACCTGTTAAAAAGTTGGTAAGGAGAATTTGTTGTCCTTGTATTAATACTACAATATTGAAGAGATCAGCTTCAGTTGGAAGATCTGCTGATGAATCCGGTTGAGGGGTGTCACCTGTATCAGTCTTACCTTGAGATGAAAAATTAAATCATTCACACTTTGTGGATGTCTCTGGATTTGTTTTATAAAACTTCAACTGTATCAGACCAGTAATATCACAACTAGTAAGTTAATTAAAGTAACTGGTAGATGTCTAATGTCCATGAACTTTGTTAGAGGATATGTATAAAGGAAAGCAACTTTAACTGGAAACCTTCATCTTTACGTTTTGAATCACTTTCGCTTTCATTTCAACATGCATTTATAATACACGTAAATGATTATATAAGAAAAAAAAAATTATAGAATATCACTGCTTGAAATGTCATATGTAAACTACCTCAATGTAGGTGGAGTTTGCTTTTCAACTTAAAAGTGAAGAAGAATAATTAGCGTTTTTCCAGAAAGGTTGATCTCTTGTGTTTTGGCCTGATGCTAAGCGCCATATTTCCGTTTGTCTTTGGCCCTGATGCTAACCGCCATATTCCCGCTAATACAATAACATCATATGACGCATCATCAAACTATATTACGAAGGAAATAATCCGTTTGTATTGACCTATGAAAAAAACTTACCTTACAAGCTGGAATAAAGCAATTGATCGCTAAAGCTATGCAAGATAGCGGTTATGGTGAAAGACGTTCTTCTCGTCTCGGTGTCTAAACCGGATGTGATCTTTCAAAATAAAAGTCGCCCCGGATGTATTGTTTGAATATGTGTGAATATTAAAAATGACTTATTACATTTTATTCAGAAATAAAATAACATATACACTGTAGCATTAATTGGTTAAAACAGAACATAAAAATAAGCTCTGATAACACCAATGCTAATGAAATGTTTGTCACTACTATTAATCAGTATTGTTACAGTAGAAATAACTTTACCAACTAAAGTAACATAGAGAAAAACTATGGTTAAAATGTCAAATTATGTAAACACAACTGTCTTCTCTCTCTGGCAAAATCCCTGTAAATACTGGAGGTTTTATATATAGACCAGAGACAGAGACAAGGAACAAGAACTGACCATTTATTTTTTCCAGACATTTATTGCCAGTAGTACCCTAACACTTGCTATATTACAAAGGCTTTTTAGCAATACAAAAATTTATGAAAGAGAGAGAGAGAGAGAGAGAGAGTTTTACTGTAAGGTGTTCTGAGCATGATTGATTCATTACATTATAACATTAAAATAAAATACTGATGTCAAGAATTGTATCTTTCATAAAACCTTTCAACATTCCCCAGACTCTGCATGACTTTTTATAATATCTCTCTCTCTCTCTTGCATTTTGTGAAAGATATAATTCATGACCTCAGTATTAATAAAACAACAGAAAAAGAAAAACAGTAGTAGCAGTTAAGTGTGTGGCATAAAATTTCACATCTAAATCGTTATAACAGAAGAGCTATGACTTGCTTATGAATTCGTCAGCTTTTACTACTACATTAAATTGAGAAAATATTTGTTAATTTAAAAAAAATAATAGAAATAAATATAGTCTATTAAAAGATGTTCCAGCATGAGTGGCTCATTTCTTCATCCCATTACTCTGTGCTTTGGCTTCCTCCTCTTCCAGATATTTTAGATGAGAAAAAAACAGAACATTTGTTTCAGAAACATATTGAATAACAACATCACAATTAGCGAGGTTCTATTTTAGTGAATCCTCGTTACAACAACAAATTGTAGATACCATGTAAATAAGATATTCGTTGTACAGTGTAATCAATCATTTTTTGATTAGAACTGGAATTTTCACAAGAATTCCAAACTCGGTTAACTCATGCTAAACTGAAGTGACTGACAGCTTCACTGATCACAAAGAGAGCAGTCTTTGCTCACTTTCTGTATTGCAAACCAAGTCAATGCCTGGCTTTGTGAAACAATTTATTAGCAAAATCAAAGCCATCTTACCAACTGGGACATTACCAAGAGCAGCGCTTCTAGATTCTAGCTTTATTTGAGGTGGTGCTGGTGTAGTGTATTTTCCCCCAGTCTTCACACTCTTCTCTGATACAACAGCAACAGTCTCTTCATCTTCAGCCTCCTGGTCAAAGGAAAGCAGTGGATAAATCTTTGTCTGCTGCACAGGGTTCCTGTCTGGGCTGAGATGGATCTCTCCGAGCCTCCTAAAACAGTCATCATGCCATTTGATGTGGTAAATCAGATTTAGTGCACACTGTCATGGTATGCACTACACAACAAATAATATAATGACTGTGATATAGTTCTATAGTGATATGGTTAATACTACAATAAATTAACTAGTTTGTATCTCCTTCTTGTATGACATTTTTTTTTATTTACCCCATGGTAACTGTTAATTTAAAGGAATTAGATCTCACATTAAAGAAACGGGAGGAGGAGCGTAATTATTCTTTAATTTTATTCTTGTCACCGGCCTTCCAACCTTAGAATGATCAGGTCATACCCCTTTAATTTATTTAAAAAAAAAATTATATATATATATATATATACATAAAATCACCGTTACGTCGTACCAATGGCCGACTGACTTCCGGAAAGTGAAGGTAAATTTGTTTTTTTGTGTATGTTTGTTCCCAACTTACTTAAACCTTTTGTGATCATAGGTTTGTTTGGAACAAAATACAGTACATGGTTTTCACAGTCATACAGATGTACTCTGTAAGTTTGTCCTCACATACCTCAGTTTTTAAAAACCACACAGGGACGGCTGTTGACTTCAGATATCGTCGTACATTTCCCTTATCTGATCTGAAATCGTCTCGTGAAAAATGTTGACTGCACAGCCTCAAAACTTCCAGAGACTGAACGGGTAAACTAGTATCCCGGTGAACCGCGAGCAGCCATAGCCTCAGGCGCTGCGGATCATTCAGTGGGAATCTGTGAAAAGTCAGCCTTTCCTCTGGCGATAACGGCCGAGGACGCAGCCTCACTGCTTTCTGTCTGTTGAAACATCCAGGAAAAGCACACATACGCACCATTGTTCAATGTGCAGCATAACCCTTTTGTAACTATACAGCTCGTTTGTAAACAGCGACCCAGTTCGTATCGTAAACACGTCAAATCTGTCGTAAAATGCGCATGCGTCAAGATTCAATTTATCAAAAGGGTTTAACATTTTTGTGGATATAGGTAACAGATAAAACAGTTGCCCCTAGCGCTACAATCAGAGTAAAACTGATATTTAAACCACATAAATATAACATTTCCTTTATAATTACACAATCTCCTGGAAATGCACCAAAACGCCATCGCATAATTAGTAGTTACCAGTTCAAAGTTATTCGGAAAAGGAACAGGAGAAAAATTAACAATTCTCTCTAAATAGCAGTGTTTTAATTCATTAATTAAGGCCCTTAGGTCTTAAATGATATACCAGAGAAATTGATTTTCACAAACAGGTTTACATTTTAAAATGTATCTTTACTGTTATTCCGATCTTGTGACAAACTCATTAGCACAGATTTACTGTATGCTGATTACATAACAATGGGGCCATGAATAGGTTCTCCTTTCACAGAATACAAATTAAATAGAAAAAAAAGATTAAAAAGAGTCAGACAGAGTCTGAGGAATGCTGAAATTTAATAAAAGAAAGGAAAAACAAAAATACAGTTGTTGTAGTAGTAGCAATTAAGGCGTAAAATGTGTTAAACTTCACATCTAAATCACTAAAACAGAACAGGCAGGAATATGATTTACGAATGTGTCAGCTTTCATTACTACTTTAAAAAGAGCGAGACCTCAGTCTAATCTTTTTTTTAGAAAAAAAAAATAATAATAATTTTAAAATTCACACAAAACACAGCACAAAGGACATATTAAGAGATGCTCCAGCGTGCCGTGAACGGCTTATTTCTTCGCTCCATTACTCTGTGCTTTGGCTTTCTCCTTTTCCAGATATTTCTGTTGAGAAAAAGAACCAAAAATGTCAATGTAATAATTCAGATATTTACTAATAAAAAAGTAAGTGAAACCCCAAGCTGTAATACATAATCTAGACCTCAGTCCTTTTCTGACATCTTATGCTTTTACAGTTAGCGCATTACAAGTGACAGAATGATGAGGATAAAAAAAAATGATCACCTTAAGTTTATCGTAGTGTGCTTGGCTACTGCAGTGGATCTTCTTTGCAGTGTCTTCATTCGAGTAAAACAGGAAGCAGACTCTGCAGTAATATCCCATCTTCACAAACTCCACACCTGAAACGGGTCGAATGGGATTCATTAATGAGACTCCTTACAAGCTATCTATCAGGACTATATTGCACAAATAGTGACTAAAATGGCCAATATTTTTCCTAAGTCAGGGCACATCAGGTTTTTATAAGACATTCATCGATTGGTTTGAAGCATTTAGCAGCAAGCCGAACTGATTTATTACCATATTTATGTGATTTTTTTATTCAAGACTACTACTCCGTGAAGGAGACTAAATACATAGGTTTGTTATGTCAAACTTATTTCTTTGCAAAAACCAAAGCCATCTTACCCACTGGGACATTAGGATCATATGGCTCAAGAGTAGCATGGCTAGTGTCAAGCTTTATTTCAGGCGGTGTTGTTGTAATGGGTTTTTCCTCCGTCTTCTTCTCGCTCTTCTCTGATTCAGGGGGAGTAGCATCAGTCTCTTCATCTTGTGGCTCCTGGGCAAAGGAAAGCAGTGGATAAATCAAGTACATCCTGTTGGCAGCATTTAAAAAAAAATTGTTTATCTACTGCCTGGACTGAGATCACTGTCAAAATATGACTCCATAATCTATAATAAGACCCCCCCCCACACACAATATGAAAAAAAATAATAATAATAATCCATCCCCTGTGGTTCTCTCACATCACAATCCACCCATATATTTGTTTAGGACTGTTTTGGCTTATAAACACTGCTTGATCTGTGCATATTTCTATCCTGTTTCAGATGTGACCACTTTTTCACTGGAGGAAGCGTTATTATGGATTATGGACAAGCATCCATAATAAAGGGGTAAAAAAACGTTTTGAACTGTCAAAATATGACTCCATAATCTATAATAAGACACGCCCCCCCCCACACAATATGAAAAAAAAAATAATAATAATCCATCCCCTGTTGTTCTCTCACATCACAATCCACCCATATATTTGTTTAGAACTGTTTTGGCTTATAAACACTGCTTGATCTGTGCATGTTTCTATCCTGTTTCAGATGTGACCACTTTTTCACTGGAGGAAGCGTTATTATGGATTATGGACAAGTATCCATAATAAAGGGGTAAAAAACGTTTTGATGGATTTGTTTCTTACAAACACGCAGCTTTTGCTTCACAAGGTGTAAATTGATGGAGTGGTGTGGATTATTGTGATGTTTTTATCAGCTGTTTGGACTCTCATTCTGACGGCACCCATTCACTGCAGAGGATCCAATGGTAAGCAAGTGATGCAATGCTAAATTACTCCAAATCAGTTCCCATGAAAAAATGTCCTGAGGGTGAGTTTCAGTAAATTTTCATTCTTGGGCAAACTATTCCTTTAAAGGGAGAGCTCATTCATAAAGTATGCTACCCTCATCCAAAAAGGAATGGCAAACAAGACTATATTCATGCTATAAACAAAAATAATGAGGTCACTCACAGTCTCCATATTCTGGTGCTCTGATGTGTCTTTGATTTGTTCCTCCTCTGGATCGCTCTTCACTTCAGGAACGGTTTCTGCGGAAACATTTTGGCTTTCCTTCTCTTCCTGGCTCTCCTCTTTCTCAGCTTTATCAGTGACAGTCTCTTCCACTTTCAACTTCTTGACAGAAGGCTCTTCCTCTTTCTTATTCTTACTTTTGCCAGAGGAGTTGCTCTGGGTCTCAGACTCTCCGGAGCGCTCCCTCTTGAGTGGCCGTTTGTCCTCAGGCTCTGGGCTTGGAGGTCTGTGTCTGTGAGAAGATTATATTGTCAAAACAGATGCCATTCAAGATTCTTTGGAAAGAAAAAAAAAAAGGGAATCTGAATTTCCAACTGACCCATGTTTGAGTTGCTTATATTTCCTGCTCACGTAGACAACCAGTCGTTTGCCTTCAAATTTAGGTCGATTTTCCTTGTAGGTCTCTGCCATTTTCTCAGCATCTTCCCAGCTTTCCATCTCAATGAAGCACTGAGCAAAAATACCACAAATGTTATAAACACCATATTTATTTTGCTTATGTATCCGCCAGAAAGTGTCAAATTTTTACATTACCTCATTGCGTATTCGGTTCAGAAAGTATCTCTTAACTTTTCCAAATGGTTCTGCGATTTTCAGAATTAAGGCATCTGAGCCTTTGAAGGGTGGAATATTACGAACGTAGATGACTCTGCCGCTCTGTAGACATTGCACATAAACGGTGTTAGATTCCGCAATTTTATATTCAAAGGCAGTATTCCGGGAGAGTTACAGGGATAGTTCACCCAAAAATTAATATTTGCTGTTCATTTTCTCACCCTTAGGACATCCAAGATGTAGATGACTTTTTTTCAGTTGAACAGTAAAGAAGATATTCTTAGCTGAAACCGTGCAAGACAAGCGGCTGTCCGTTTTTTAGAGTAAAAAAAATAAAATAAAAAAAATCAGGGAACACCAAATTAATAGCCAAGGCTCATGACAGTATATTGAGATCTTATGAAGTGGAACGATCGGTCTGTACAAGAAACTGATCATTATTTACAACATAATTACCTGTAATCCAGAGCCTCAGGAAACGGGGAAATCCGATTATTTTCCGCAAACTGGTTCTTTCTTGAAGTTTGTTTCAATGATTTGGTTCAATTCACTTGCTTGCTTACGTAATCACACAATGACGTCACGTATAGCCAATTATCATTAAAGCACCCACTGATGATGTGAAATGTGGATGTTTTACACGTCTAAAACACACCAAGTGACTAAACTGCTCTTCATCAGCTCACCTTTTTACATAAAACCAATGGCTCATTGGTCTTCAGTCCAAGTCAAATTGTTTTCTCAGTTCAGTGACTTTTGGAGGAACTGGAGCGCTGAATGATTCATCACAGGGTCAGATATGCCGGTATTTTGGCTTATTTCCAGTCGGAGTGACTGTCAGGCGTCTGAAAGTGAGTTTTGGATAACTAACTTGTACATCTGTGCTGCTCGAGCCACAAACGGTTTCAGATGATTCAGTCTGACTTGATGAACTGGTTTAACAAGTCCACCAAAAAAAAACAAAAAACGGTTCAAAAGAATGATTCGCTTGTGAACCAGACATCTCTCCGGACCGTTTACCTGAGGCTCAGGATTACAGGTAATAATGTAAATAGTGATCAGTTTCTTGCACAGACAGATTGTTTCGCTTCATAAGACCTCAATATATCGTCATGAGCCAGGGGTATTCATTTTGTGTTCCTTGATATGCTTTTCTTAATTCTTAAAGACGGGCAGCTGCTGACTTGAATGTTATTAATCAGCAAGGAACACACTTATAGCTAAACATTTTCTTTACTGTTCTACTGAATTAAAAAAAACTCACCAACATCTTGGATGGTCTTTTTTTGGGTAAACAATCCCTTTAATAAGCCCAAGTCTTACCTGGATGGTTGGATAGGATTGTGAATGATAGACCTTCACAGGCTTTCCACACACAGATGGCATGACATTTCCACTGTAGAAACTAGACATTGCTCTTGCCTCTTGTTCATTGGAGAGCTCCAGAAAGGCCTAACACAAAAAAAACAACCATCAGGCTATTTGAGCATAATTCATTGAACACAGACCGTGTTCTCCAGCCAAACTGCAATCAATTAAACAGCCTGTCAATGCATAATAAACATTTATACACATATTATTAAATAATCTAGCATTATTTTTGGATAGCTACAGCAAAGCTGCTGTGAGTGAGGTGGCCTGAACAGTACATCTGAGAGCTGTTACCTCAGGCCTCACATCCAAAACCAGGTGCCGCACCACTTTACCAAATGGCTTTGCAAGAGCAAGGACTTCATCCAGATAACCATAGCCACGTTTAAACCCAACGACATTCACAACTCTCAATCCCTACAATTAGAGAACATACATTAATATCTAACACAATCAGTAAATCAATGTACAGGCATTGACTACGTTTACATGGACATCAGTAATCTAATTATTTACCTTATTCTAAATAAGCCAATATTATGATTATGGTGTTAACATGAGTTACTTTTAGAATATTTCTTTCATGTTCTCGTTTTACATGTTATAGTACATAGTTCGATTAATGGCACACGTCATTACGTCACCA
>NW_015631022.1:1419614-1419868 GCF_001515625.1 Sinocyclocheilus rhinocerous | reverse complement strand
CTCCGGAACTTCACGTATAAACATATAGTTCGTCTTCGTGATGATGCCATGTACAGTTTTGGGTGTTTCATTTTAAATTTTATGAACGCTTCAAGTGCAGTTAATTATTTGTACGTGCATACAGACGACGGCGGGGTTGAAGCTCTTTTATTTGCAGTCAAAGGTTGAGCACTGCCGTGTGTGTATCCTGTCGCAAAATGCAGCGAAAAGTCCTGCACGACGGTAATAATGTGATTAAGGTGAGTACATGTCTT
>NW_015631022.1:1408633-1418132 GCF_001515625.1 Sinocyclocheilus rhinocerous | reverse complement strand
GCTTCAAGTGCTTTGTACGTGCTGTACGTGCATACAGACGACGGCGGGGTTGAAGCTCTTTTATTTGCAGTCAAAGGTTGAGGTGTGTATCCGGTAATAATGTGATTAAGGTGTTTACATGTCTATATACTGCACTTGAGTAATGCGACTAAAATAGGAATACTCCACATGTCTTAATTCGATTTGTGTTTACTTCGATTATGACTTTAGCCGGATTAAGGTAATCAAAAATCTCTGTTAACATGGTAGATTCTTAATCAGAGTATTGTCTTAATCGTATTAAAATCTGAGTATTGTTGTCCATGTAAACGTACTCATTGGTTGCAAATTAATTTTCAAGTATGCAAGAAATAAGTGACTTACTCCATTATCCTTGGAGCTTCCTGAAACATACAAGATGAGAAGATGCATCATTAAAATGAAATGACGACAGAAAAACCAGTTTAATCAATAGCTATTTCAAGATTACAGTACCATTCAAAGGTTTGGGGTCAGAAAAACCTTTCAATGTTTTTGAAAGAAGTCTCTTACGCTCACCAAGCTTGCAATTATTTGATCACAAATACAGTAATAACTTAACTGAAATATTACAATTTAAAATCTTTTCCTGGGATGCAAATTTTCAGCATCATTACTCCGGTCTTCAGTGTCACATGATCCATCAGAAATCACTCTAATGTCCTGCAGCATTTATTTTGATTTATTTATTTTTATATCACTTTTAATGCATCCTTGGACAATTATAGTATTAATTTTGGAAAAAAACAAATCTTACTGATCCCTTTTGAGTGGTATTGTACATTATTTGGTAAAGTAAACCGATTAAAATTTTTGGGTGTCAGCCTCGCTTCTTTGTTCTAGCTAATTAAAGACGACAAAGTCATGAGCACTGACATTGCAGATTTAATTGAAAATATGATTGTACATTTTTATTTTTATTTAACACCGTAGACTCAATTGTCATGGATCACTGCTAAAGCCATTGTCATTGCTCAAGAGCATTACCTGATGTGTTTTTAGCTTTGGACTTTGAGTCTTGTTTGTCAGCGTCCTCCTCCTCTGCTAGCTCATCAAGAGTAACAAACTCATCTATGTTCTCAGGAAAATCAGTTTCATTTTGATCCTCCTAGAAGCAGATACACAAGAGTCAACAGAAATGCAGATCAAAAGAGTGAAAAACATGCAATTTATATTAAAGGAGTAGTTCACCCCAAAAAAGAATATGCATGCTGTGATGAATAGTGATCAGGGCTGTCAAGCTCCAAAGAGGACAAGAGCATAAAAGTGATTCATACAATTGTACAGCTTTAGAAGACTTGGAATACAACAGATGAGAGATATGGACTATTAAAAAACAAAATAAATTGGTTAAAAGTGCAATAAGCTGCTGAGAGTGGATCGGATTGAGCGCCAAAATGCACTTGTAGCCAATCACCAGTAAGGGGCGTGTCCACTCATCATGGGGGAGGTGCCTGCTACAAAGCATGTTATGGTGAAAAGCAGTAAAAGGACATTCCCAGAGGTCCCCTAAAGTTAAAAAGCAGATTTTGGTAATTTAAGAAGATTGGTATATTAGCATTATTTCACTTAAAATATACAGTTATAAGTTGTAAAATATACAAGTACCAAAATGCCATTCTGTAAAACCGTAAACACTGTGACAGTATTTTCAGTAATTTCTGACAACCACAGTGGCAAGCTGTTTACCGTAAATTTAACGCTATTTTTTACTGCGTAATTTTACTTAAGCTGTTTTTGGTCCTTTTTGGAGATTGACAGCCTCTGGAAACTGTATGCTTTTGTTGTGTGGAAAATATCTACATGAATATTTCTTCACATTCAAGAGTAAATAACACAATTTAAATTTTTTTAAGAACTATCCCAGCAACAAAGAATTAGGCAGTAGCATTTCAGAATATGTGCCAAAGGTCCTGCCTGCTCTGCATTGTCCTCTTCAGCACCCTCATCTTCAGGTTGTTCTTCATTCTGTTCCTCGAGGTCTTTAGGATGATCAGAGGTGTCCTCCTTTTGCTCTGCTTCAGATGCTGCAGGTTCCTCCACCTCAGTCTCTTCCTGTTTTTCATCAGAGTCCTCTTGGTTCTCTGCGGTCTCGGCATCTCTGGCTTGATGCGCTTCAGGGTTCTCCTCCTCCTCCTCCTCCTCCTCTACATTGGTGTCATCAATATCTTCTTGCTGTTCAGTGGCTTGCTCTGGATCACAGGAGATTTCGACATCTTCTGCATCTGCTTCTTCAAAACCCTCTTCATCTCCATCACGTGCTTCCATAACATCAGCATCTTCGTCTCCTGACCCATCGCCTACGGCTTCTGCTTCCTCAGGCTTTGGTTCCTCTTCTTTCTCAACAGAGCTCCCTTTGGATTTGGATGTAGAGGAGGACCTCTGGGTCTTCGATGAAGGTTTATCACCAGTTCTGCTGGTGGCACTGCTGCTAGTGCTGCTCTTACGGGGAGGTGCTTCCCTTGGTTGATCGCCCTTGCCTGGTGGGACCCTGGAACATCAAGCACATTTACAGCACATTTGGTTTTGTTTTCTTTTTAAAGTTGTAAGTGGTTTATCTGGATAGGAAGGACAACTTACGTTAGAGTCTTATACTTTGTGCAGATGTTCAGTCGAATGGATCTTTTATTGATAGTCAAAGGATTGACGTTGTAGTACTTGACCAACATCTCTGCATCCTCAGGATTGCTCAGTTGCACAAATGCCTGTTTTAAAAGAAGTCAAAGTGAGAAAAAGCTCAGAGCTGAGTGCTACATGAATATTTCTTCACATTCAAGAGTAAATAACACAATTTAAATTTTTTTAAGAACTATCCCAGCAACAAAGAATTAGGCAGTAGCATTTCAGAATATGTGCCAAAGGTCCTGCCTGCTCTGCATTGTCCTCTTCAGCACCCTCATCTTCAGGTTGTTCTTCATTCTGTTCCTCGAGGTCTTTAGGATGATCAGAGGTGTCCTCCTTTTGCTCTGCTTCAGATGCTGCAGGTTCCTCCACCTCAGTCTCTTCCTGTTTTTCATCAGAGTCCTCTTGGTTCTCTGCGGTCTCGGCATCTCTGGCTTGATGCGCTTCAGGGTTCTCCTCCTCCTCCTCCTCCTCCTCTACATTGGTGTCATCAATATCTTCTTGCTGTTCAGTGGCTTGCTCTGGATCACAGGAGATTTCGACATCTTCTGCATCTGCTTCTTCAAAACCCTCTTCATCTCCATCACGTGCTTCCATAACATCAGCATCTTCGTCTCCTGACCCATCGCCTACGGCTTCTGCTTCCTCAGGCTTTGGTTCCTCTTCTTTCTCAACAGAGCTCCCTTTGGATTTGGATGTAGAGGAGGACCTCTGGGTCTTTGATGAAGGTTTATCACCAGTTCTGCTGGTGGCACTGCTGCTCTTATGGGGAGGTGCTTCCCTTGCTTGTTCGCCCTTGCCTGGTGGGACCCTGGAACATCAACCAGATTTACAGCACATCTGGTTTTGTTTTCTTTTTAAAGATATAAGCGTTTTCTCTGGATAAGAAGGACAACTTACGTTAGAGTCTTATACTTTGTGCAGATGTTCAGTCGAATGGATCTTTTATTGATAGTCAAAGGATTGACGTTGTAGTACTTGACCAACATCTCTGCATCCTCAGGATTGCTCAGTTGCACAAATGCCTGTTTTAAAAGAAGTCAAAGTGAGAAAAAGCTCAGAGCTGAGTGATGTCAAATATCCACAGTGTGTTTGCAATGTAAAGCCAGACGAACTTTTCATGGGAGTTTTCTGTAGACTGTGTAATTGGATTAGTTTTGCAATCCCTCCATGCCCTGCGACTTGCAAGCATGAGATTACTAGGTCAGAGATGTTAATAGCATCCCCTATAAACCTTACTAGAGTTAAGTTAGATTTTTTTCTCTAAATCAGCTCAATTTAAAAAAATCAGTTCAAAATTCTGATTTATCACTCAAAATAAGTTCACAAAAGTCCCTGTGTGACAGCTGCAATGAAAATATTCGTCACACTTTATTTTAAGGTCAAATTTTCACTGTTAACTAACTATTCACTACTACTTCTGCTTCAATAAACTCCTAATTTGTTGCTTATTAATAGTTAGTAAACTAGTTGTTAAGTTTAGTAGGATTAAAGGATCTAAAATATGGTCATGCAGAATAAGGCATTAATATGTGCTTTGAAGTACTAATAAATAGCCAATATGCTAGTAATATGCTAGTTAATGGTGAGAATTGGTTCTTAAAATCAAATGTGTTCCCAAAATGTTTTAGTAAAGCTATGTACATTTATTACTGCCATTTATTACTATATACTGTTACACTGGCACATAAGTTGCACATAAGTAATTGTTATTAAATATTTTCTTTGTTCACAAAATGAATGACAATGAACAAACATGCCTGGATTATTTTCAACTTGATGTTTACTGTATTTTACATGATTTCTATAGCTCAAACAGTAGAGCATAATGCTAGCAACTCCAAGTTCATGGATTTCATTATGCATGTACCTTTGAATGCAATGCAGGTCGTTTTGGATAAAAGCATCTGCCTAATATTGCATAATATTAATGTTCAACAATTTGAATGCAGTTTTTGCTGACTCTGCTTTAAAATTATGGTTCCTTCGTTATAAAAACAAATTACTGCTAGGGCCGTAAAAAAATACTGGGATAATTTTGGGTAGTTTTACCCAGCCCTAAAGAGACCCATGAAACAGGACATATTTTAAAGATGCATGCTGCATATGTAACTTACCTCATCATTTAGAAAGAGATGCTTCTCAACCGTGCCAAATCTACGAGCTATTGTGAGGAGCTCCATTTTCTTCTCACCACCTCGTGGTAAATTGGAGAAAAACACCACCTGGCTGACTCCTCTCTTCATGGGCATAGTTTCTCTGTCCGGCCTTCCACTTTTCTTTATTGATAAAGCAAATAAGCTTAATTGAGCGGACTGGTTGATTTGTACAACTTCTACACCCGCTGACTGCAGTGATAGAGCTTGGAATAGCCAGGACAATTTTTAATATAACTCCGACTGGATTCGTCGAAGAAAGTCATATACACCTAGGATGCCCTGGGGGGTGGGAGGGCGTGGACAAGTCTTAACTTTTATAAAGAATATCTCTTTGGGTTTGAGACTTTAGTCTTTGCAACTTTAGGGATCTCATCTATGCACGAACAGCTTGTAACACTCCAAAGAGAAAGGAAAATTTGAAATTGCATCATATGACCCCTTTAAAAGAAACATTCTTACCTCAATAGCCATCAGTTCCTTTGACAAATAAATGTGTATCTCTTTCCCAAGCAAAATGGCAGGTTTACGCTGGTAATAATTAGCCATGGCCAAAGCCTCCTCATGAGTCTGCATCTCCAGGAAAGCCTTTGAAAAAAACAAAAAATAATGAATGTAATAAACTTTATGGCATTACTTACTCAGAACAGATACCAATTATGGGCATTCACATTCCAAATTGAGGTAAAATGTCATTGTCATGACTTATGATCTTCAATGACGATTCAAATATGTACAGGTACTACCTTGTTCTTCAGTATCAGATGTTCACAGATGGTGCCAAAGGGTTTTGCTAAGGCAAACAGGCTGTTTGGAGACATCGGCTTCCTTTCGTATTTTGCTACGACCACCCTACTTCTTATCTAAAACAAAAACATTCATAAGTGTACAAGCACTAAGATAACCATACACTTAATCAAAAGATCTAAAAAATAATGTCCCGATTATATATAATATACCAGTATGTTAATTGCAGATGCATTTCGATGCTACAGAATTTTAAAGGTGCAGTATGTAATATTGACATCTAGTTGTTGAAATGGGTACTGCAGTTCAAATTCAAAATACTAAAGAGTAATTTCTACTGCACCTTGCTCCTCAGTAGGGCTGTCAAAAAATAATTGGAATTTCGAATATTCGTCTAATTTAAAATAAAAATCCACATTCGAATGCAAAAACATTGCATATTTTTTCCATTTGAATTTCGAACATTGCAATTCGAAAACATTCGAATTTTAGGTGTGCGTTAACGAGGCAGCCTTATCAGTGGTGCACGAGATGCGATAACGATGTGGCGTTGCATTATAATGTTTTTGTTAGCCTATCCAGTTGAAGCCACTAGATGCTGCGCTGCTGCGTTATTACAAATATTGTGGGAAAAGGGAACATCAATGCGGAGATCTTGTTTACGTCAAAACTGAAACCAAGCCGTTCACACAGAACACATATTTCGCACATTTTCTAGAGGGACATCTATCACTGTTGCACTTGCGACTCGCACAAAAGAGCCGCATGTTTAGAAAGCCATGTAAAATTGATGCAAGTTTAACTTTGAAAAAACATATCTCGAGACTTTATGGCGGGGTTTTTTCCCCATCCCACTGCAACTCGTGTTTTTAAATGAAAAATGTAATCTGTGAGATTGGCTTTCGGCCCTTTGCATTAAACTATGAATACATACATGATGCTGTTTTGTTTGTAGTTGTTTAAGCAACTTAAGTATAATTGGTTTATAAACATTATTTTAAACATTATGTACTTTTTTCACAGATAGTCATGTTATCTTATATGCTTTGAATAAACGTGCATTGGTCGATGCGCCCTCTTGTGGCCTCAGGAGAGAAGCCAAAAGCTTTTCTTCACCCTAACTGAAATTATGCATTTTAAATTCAAATATAATTTGAATTTTGATAATATTTAAGTACAAAATTCGAATTTAGTTTTTCAGCCATTTTGACAGCCCTACTCCTCAGACTCGACACTCACGCCGTTTGCCAGATTAAGGACGCGCTACAGGAATGAGCGCAACTGACAGCGAAAGGCAACAAGCCTTATACTGTAACTTGATGAGTTGATTTATCCACATATAATATTCCACTGGTCATAGAGATTAGTTGGATGCAGAGGCTTTTTAGGCTGACTAGAATCTGTGATCTCTGTCCCAGTTTGTTTGAAAGCTTCCATGGCTGCAATACGCTGTGTTTTCTGCCAACTGGCAACCCGGAGTGTTGAAATACTACTGATTAAACTGGCAGTGGGCAGAGTCACACAGACCAAAACAAAAACAGGCATTCCGACACAGAACACATTTTTAAAATAGAATAACTGACTGTAGCATTGTTTTTCAAAGAAACAAGTATGTGAACTTAACATGTTTCCTAAATATCTGTTAACATATTATGGTATATGTATGCTTTAGCACAGTTAAATTCCATACAGGCACCTTTAACATCTTAACAAAAACAAAACAAAAAAAACTTTCAGTACATTATTACCTTGGGTGGTACTGTTGAATACGACGTCATTTTACTTGTCATACCCATACTGGAATCAGATCCTGAAAAAAAGTTATTTACAATTCAAGCCAATGCATCACAAGAAAAGTTTTCGTCATCTTCAAGTTCACTGTACTGTTTTTGTTAATCAGTGAAACCCACAGGAAGACATTTACATTACAGACTGCTCTCAAGGACAGAGAATGAATGTGGATTGCTGATTCAGCAAAAAGATAGCGGAAAGGATGTCTGCTGTTGAAAGTAATTGTTTTAGACCACACTGCATCCTCTCACAGATTTATTACCCCAGTTGGAGCTCAACCCTGTTCTTTGTAGACTGGCACCAATTGGAGCCGCCCCCAACAAGCCATCTGAACGACTCTTCGTGTCCAGGGAAAGGGACGTCGACCTGAGAAGAATTTATTTTTAATGCTCTAAAGCAACTATTTTATTCATAAAAAGCAGGGTGCAACACACTTATGAAAGAAGTATTTGAAAAACAATTAGTAACATACTTGCGACTAGAGGGCAATTGAGGGTCCCAGTCTGGGTACCTACAAAACAACAGGAAACAGTTTTCAGGTCCTTTTGAATTGCTGAGCTCTAAATGTTTAATACTTGAACGACAAACTCAGTTTCAAACACTGCAAGAGCAAAAGTTAGCACCCATGTCTAGAAGTCCTACATGGCAACTTATTAATGCACTAGTACTACAGGCTCTCATATACAATAATCAACTTGGAGGCTACATTCAAAACGACAACAACAAAAAAGTAATCAGGTTCGTTATATTTGCTTTCTTAACTCTTTATATTTGTTTTTTATATTACGAGTAGTCGCAAGACTGCATTTAAATAGCTAAAATGTTCATAAAAGATATAGTGGCTCTCTTTAATTATGAATTTGGAGGGGTCTACTTTGATTGATTCATGGTGACAAACTGAATTTCTTCATAATTTCTTTTTCTTTTAACCCTCTGGTGTTGTTTGCATGGCAGTCAAAAATTATCCTTTTTTATTTCAATGTTATGATCCATTTAATAAGGCTTAAATTTGAACTATCGCCTTGTTTGTACTGTCTTTGTATTGTTAAACAGCATACCGTTTATCGCTGACTGTATTGCAGAAAAGGCTTAACTTTGCACTATCGCCTTGTTTGTATTGGTTTATGTAATGTTTGTCTTGTATTGTATAGTAATAACTTTTTTTTTTGTGTATTACAGATGTTTAAGTTACATGTGACTGCACTGTTAGGATTGCTCAAATTTCACTATACTTGTATAGTGACAATAAAGAATCTTGAATTTATTACCTACTGATCGCTTTTTGAGAATAGACCTGAAAATAAAATTTCTATCTTAAACTGTCATAACTCTTGAACGCTTTGGAGCTTAAGTTTGGTCTCTTTTTAAAGAGTACACTTGGAAGAGTATTGCTGATGTAAAAAAAAAGTTAAAAAAATGTAAACTAAAGAAGTTTAATTTTATTATGAAAAATGCACAAAAACACTATTTTAAAATTTTAAATGAAATATATTTTCAAAACATGTTTTACTCTAAAATAGGGTTGTAACGGTATGAGATTTTCATGGTATAATAATCGTCTCAGAAAATATCACGGTTTCACGGTTATCACGGTATATATTAAACAATAATTCTTATCAGTAACAATGACTCTTAAAAGAACAAGTTGAGTGAACAAATCCTTTATTACAACAAACTTGAAACCATTTTAATGAAAGTATTGAAGTCTCCCTTCTGAAAAAATAAATAAATTTAAAAAAACAAAAAAATAAAGCTGTACACCTTGTGTACATCTATATCACACTTTAACATTTTAATTAATGTTTTAAAATGTTATCAAATGAAAATTTACAACTCCTTTTATTTTTGGCAAAGTTAAAACATGGACAAACATGATATTCCTTGAAAACAATGATTAAATAAATTATTTTATTATATAGAATATTATTATTGTTGTTATTATAACTTTGAAGTACATTGTACAATACTGATATGTTTCGGTCATAATTTCAAATTAAATCAAACTTTTATTTTGACGGGCTGTAGAGGACCTTTGAGTTCCAGAGTGTATTTGACAAATTTCCTCAAATAAAACTAGGAAATGTTATATACGTTTTCTCTCAGAGCAGCTCTGCTGATGTTCATGTTTATGTATCTTAGACGCTGAAAACACCATTTATGTATGC
>NW_015631022.1:1391374-1404203 GCF_001515625.1 Sinocyclocheilus rhinocerous | reverse complement strand
TTGAGTGAACAAATCCTTTATTACAACAAACTTGAAACCATTTTAATGAAAGTATTGAAGTCTCCCTTCTGAAAAAATAAATAAATTTAAAAAAACAAAAAAATAAAGCTGTACACCTTGTGTACATCTATATCACACTTTAACATTTTAATTAATGTTTTAAATGAAAATTTACAACTCCTTTTATTTTTGGCAAAGTTAAAACATGGACAAACATGATATTCCTTGAAAACAATGATTAAATAAATTATTTTATTATATAGAATATTATTATTGTTGTTATTATAACTTTGAAGTACATTGTACAATACTGATATGTTTCGGTCATAATTTCAAATTAAATCAAACTTTTATTTTGACGGGCTGTAGAGGACCTTTGAGTTCCAGAGTGTATTTGACAAATTTCCTCAAATAAAACTAGGAAATGTTATATACGTTTTCTCTCAGAGCAGCTCTGCTGATGTTCATGTTTATGTATCTTAGACGCTGAAAACACCATTTATGTATGCGTACTTCAGTATGCAGTAGATAAAACGGCACCACTCAGAGACAGAGCAGATTATTTATATAGCAGTCTCTTTGCCCTTTAATATTCACAGACACATATAACTACTTTTGACTTATCCATCCATCTGCGCGTTTTACGTGAAATCCTCATTATACTGTAAATTCCATGTTCACGACTTCCCTCTGCTTCACGGAAATCATATGGCCTTAACTTATAACTTGTTATAAATGCGACACACCTTCATCTGCACGGAGGGATGGTGTCCGCGAATATGAGCGAAGGTGTTGGATTTATTGCCTGCTTTTGCAGCCACTTTGCGTCCACATTTTTTGCAAATTGGATCCGTCCTCAAGGACAACCCCGTGTTTGTTTTTTTAAATATCCGAAGTATTCCCATACTGCAGATATTAACTTTTTGTTTGGCGGGGATGTAGATAAGATATAATCTCTGTCTCTGTCATTTTCTCTGCTGAACGTGCGTGTTAGCAGCCAAGTGAATGCAGAGTGAAGCAGCCGAGTGGAAATAAGTTGCATGTGCGCAGGTGAGATTTTTTTATTCATTTTTTTTTTTAAACTGTAGATATGCAAATGTTTACGGTATGATAACAGTGCACGTTCAAACCGTGATAAACCGTCATACCGGTATATCGTTACAACCCTACTCTAAAACTGCATGAAAATCAAAGGCATAAATCTAAAGTTATGTTTCAAATTTGAGGATATCTCAAAAAAAAATTTTTAAAAAAAAAGAGCTTTCAGTAAGATTTTATTTGGGCGCAGTACCAAATGCTTCCACTAGATGAAATTAGCTTCCCATTCGTTTCCAATGCACCCATTTTGACCGTGAACAATACAAGTGACCATTATTTTCAGAACCATTTGACCTTTTTGAATCAGGTCCATGATTTTTTTTTGTGTGTGTGTGTGCGCATGTGTTCACATAGCAAGTACCAAAACCTTTACATAATTTCATACCATTCAGATGAAGAAAAAAAACAACACGTAAAATTTTTTAGTCAAAACCGACCTAACAACACCAGAGGTTTAACTGAAAGGTTTTGTTCACCCAAAAGTGAAAATTCTGTTATTAACTCGCCTTCATGTCAGAAGAATACTGTCACTTAAATTAAAATGATTATGCAGAAGAACAAATAAGGTTTTACGTAAACTTCTGTATAATATGTGATCCAAAACACCCAAAGTGGAACTGTACCTACCGGATGTGAAATTTAGGCTGGTTTCTAAATAACACCATGCATTTAACATGTGAATGAACAGTTTTCACTTACATTTGCAGAAGGAGTCTGCGGTTTTCAGAGTGACGAATCCCATTCGTGTGTTGAGTCCATTCCTTCACAAACACAGGAAAGGACGAAAAAAATAACCTTAATATAATAAAACAACATTGCTTGTACATGACAGTTAAACTGGCTTTGACATCTAAACAATTCAAGGCTTGACAAGTTACCCTTTCTGACTATAAGTACGAGCAACAAATGAGTACTGGTATGGATCTGAAAAGAGTTCTACATGCTAACTGTCCTAACTGGAGCCAAGCATAAAGACCAAGAAGTCAGTAATACAGCTAACAACAGTTCATGTCCAATTTTTTTACTCCAATTTGATACTAAGCAAAACTAAGAGGTTTTTTTTTTTTAAACTGTAGATATGCAAATGTTTACGGTATGATAACAGTGCACGTTCAAACCGTGATAAACCGTCATACCGGTATATCGTTACAACCCTACTCTAAAACTGCATGAAAATCAAAGGCATAAATCTAAAGTTATGTTTCAAATTTGAGGATATCTAAAAAAATAAAATTTTAAAAAAGAGAGCTTTCAGTAAGATTTTATGTGGGCGCAGTACCAAATGCTTTCACTAGATGAAATTAGCTTCCCATTCGTTTCCAATGCACCCATTTTGACTGTGAACAATACAAGTGACCATTATTTTCAGAACCATTTGACCTTTTTGAATCAGGTCCATGATTTTTTTGTGTGTGTGTGCATGTGTTCACATAGCAAGTACCAAAACCTTTACATAATTTCATACCATTCAGATGAAGAAAAAAAACAACACGTAAAATTTTTCAGTCAAAACCGACCTAACAACACCAGAGGTTTAGCTGAAAGGTTTTGTTCACCCAAAAGTGAAAATTCTGTTATTTATTAACTCGCCTTCATGTCAGAAGAATACGGTCACTTAAATTAAAATTATTATGCAGAAGAACAAATAAGGTTTTACGTAAACTTCTGTATAATATGTGATCCAAAAGACCCAAAGTGGAACTGTACCTACCGGATGTGAAATTTAGGCTGGTTTCTAAACAACACCATGCATTTAACATGTGAATGAACAGTTTTCACTTACATTTGCAGAAGGAGTCTGCGGTTTTCAGAGTGACGAATCCCATTCGTGTGTTGAGTCCATTCCTCCACAAACACAGGAAAGGACGAAAAAAATAACCTTAATATAATAAAACAACATTGCTTGTACATGACAGTTAAACTGGCTTTGAGATCTAAACAATTCAAGGCTTGACAAGTTACCCTTTCTGACTATAAGTACGAGCAACAAATGAGTACTGGTATGGATCTGAAAAGAGTTCTACATGCTAACTGTCCTAACTGGAGCCAAGCATAAAGACCAAGAAGTCAGTAATACAGCTAACAACAGTTCATGTCCAATTTTTTTACTCCAATTTGATACTAAGCAAAACTAAGAGGTGCTGATTTAAATGCAACAAATGATGTTTAAAGAGGGTCTTCTTCAATAAGCAGGACTCAAGAAGAAAGAAGTGTGTGTGCAGAAGGCAAGCGGCTTGAATTACTCACCATGACAGAGTGCACATCATAATCACAAAGGGAGCACACATGGGGAAACATGAGGGGCATGACTCCCAAGAAATCCTGCACTTTTCCCTGAGACGGGGTGCCCATCCTTCTCTGCATGAACATGTCGTCAGATGCCGATGACGTCGACATGCCAAGGCTGCGGTAGGAGTCATGGGAAAGATCAGAATACTGGCGGTCTCTGCCGCTACCGCTGCTGTAATCTAACATGTCGTATCCACGACCGGACGATTCTTGCGTGGAAGTATAACCGAAGTCCCCTTGCGAGCGGCTTTGAGCCTGCCCTCCAGAACGGTCCAATCTTCCACCCTGCGAGCCGCCCCAATCGTCTCGGCCGCTTCTGTACGAAGACTCAGAAGAAAGGGTCGACATGTCGCCAGTCATGCGGCGGCCGGCTTCCATCTTGCGGTTCTTTAGTTGCATGATAAGATGGGGCAAGGTCTCCACGCTGATGTTCTCCTCTGGAACCTGCGCCAGCGCGTCCAGATCGGTGGGCGACAGGCCTAGGCTGGCGAACAGTTTCATGGTATTGCTAATGTGGCTGCCCGCTCGGCGGGACAGCTGAGAGTCGTGGTCTTTTCCCTCCCCTCCACCCAAACCAGACATGCCACTATGAGATTGGGAAGACGAGCCGTAGTGGTCCGAGTGCGTCTCGCCCATACTAAAGTTCAAAGTCTCGGCGGCTGCCAAAAGCCCACGGCCAACAGCAAAGCCTTTCTGAGCATCATCACCGGTCAGTTTCTGGGACATGACGGCGCTCTGGACGAGTGGAAAAAGAGAGGAACAAAGCGAATCAAAAAGTCCCCAGAAAGACAATCCGTCGATTTAAGCCTGGATCGAGTAAAGAGAGCTCCTCCAGAATGAAACAGGTCTGCAGAAACACAATGGAGCAATGATTTCTAGCATGCTCGCGAAATGGTTAGCAGTGGCATAGGAAAGCAAGACAGTGAGCTCCACAAATCCATACAATGCAAGTAACAGAAGTCAAAATTATTTACAAATGACAGAGGTACAAATGGACAGTTTGGTACATTGACCAAATAGACCATAAAATGAAGATTTATAAGTATCATGAAGAGCAATTTATTGGGAAAGTACAATAGAGCTTTGAAGGAAAATAAAACAGAGTCTGAATCTAATTTAGATCCTTAAATGTGGATGGGAAAGACAGGGAAAGCATTGCACTTTCTTGGTCAGGAGAGAGCCAGGGAGAGAGAGTGTTCATGCCTTTAAGTTGTACTGCATGACCAAAAACTACAAATCAGAAATCCATGAACGGAAACAAATTTAACCGAAATAAAGCTAATCAACTTTAGCACTTAAATAATTTGGCATCAAGAGGTCTTGATAACAGCCAATAGTTGGGCTCAAGTGAAACACATGGGGTGCAAAGAGAGCACAGGATTTTCTGAACAAGATATGAATCTTCATCCAAAGAAAAGTGAAATTTTACACATTAACTGTGACTTGAATCTGTGGTGTTTGTAATGGAAAAGACGGTATAAAAATGTCAAAAATGGGAAAAAAATATATACATAATGGTGTCTCACTTGACAAGCTATTTATTTTTATTATTTTATTCAGAACGTTGTCATCAATGTTTTTGGAAAGCTGAAATGAGAAAAGTGTGTCTTATAAAACAGGATGACATTTGCAGTATCAGTATAAAAACAGTGGTTACTGTGCGGCCAAAATACCAAAAAAAATGTTTTAAAAATATATATATATATACATCTCAAAATAAAAGGTAAAATCAACTGAACACAGAAAAAGCATAAGTTTTGATGAACTATGAATGAATGAAAGTTTCACATGGACACGAACAATCAAAAACAGCAGGCACTATATGTGACTGGTGAAAAAGATAATTAAAAACACAACTTAAAAACACTAAATTACTAAGAAGAGCAATTAACATTTCTTCAAAGTCTTAACTTGCACTTATATTTGTTACTCCTCCAATTACAAAAATGAAAGTCCTTACATCTGATTGGTCAGTACAGTTTCAGCCATGTATCACTGTGTAGCAACCAATGCAAATTGCTGTTTTTGTAGCAACAATTTGTTATGGAAGAATATCACATAAAACTGCATTAATTAGGCCTAATGTGTTTTTATTATTTTTAATACTTTGTAATCATTTTATAAAAGCAATTCAACATTCAGGTTGATGAGGTACATTTTAAGTCTAATGGAATCTAGATTTTTATTGTTTTAGTTATTTCTGCAAAATCTTGCAAAAGTAATAGAAGATTTTATCTTTTAAAGTTGGAGGAAAGGAATTGGGTTCCAGAAGTGAAAATCCCATTCATTTTCTCCAAATGAAAGGGAATTAATTTGTAAAGATAACTTACAAACCTACTTAAAAAAAAAATTTTTTTATTTTATTCAGAACGTTGTCATCAATGTTTTTGGAAAGCTGAAATGAGAAAAGTGTGTCTTATAAAACAGGATGACATTTGCAGTATCAGTATAAAAACAGTGGTTACTGTGCGGCCAAAATACCAAAAAAAATGTTTTAAAAATATATATATATATACATCTCAAAATAAAAGGTAAAATCAACTGAACACAGAAAAAGCATAAGTTTTGATGAACTATGAATGAATGAAAGTTTCACATGGACACGAACAATCAAAAACAGCAGGCACTATATGTGACTGGTGAAAAAGATAATTAAAAACACAACTTAAAAACACTAAATTACTAAGAAGAGCAATTAACATTTCTTCAAAGTCTTAACTTGCACTTATATTTGTTACTCCTCCAATTACAAAAATGAAAGTCCTTACATCTGATTGGTCAGTACAGTTTCAGCCATGTATCACTGTGTAGCAACCAATGCAAATTGCTGTTTTTGTAGCAACAATTTGTTATGGAAGAATATCACATAAAACTGCATTAATTAGGCCTAATGTGTTTTTATTATTTTTAATACTTTGTAATCATTTTATAAAAGCAATTCAACATTCAGGTTGATGAGGTACATTTTAAGTCTAATGGAATCTAGATTTTTATTGTTTTAGTTATTTCTGCAAAATCTTGCAAAAGTAATAGAAGATTTTATCTTTTAAAGTTGGAGGAAAGGAATTGGGTTCCAGAAGTGAAAATCCCATTCATTTTCTCCAAATGAAAGGGAATTAATTTGTAAAGATAACTTACAAACCTACTTAAAAAAAAAATTTTTTTTTTTTCATTTTTATACTGGGTATGCAATACTTCATTGGATTACAGTTCTTTCCCTCATTAAAGCCTTTAAGTACAAAGCCCTGTACCTTTGTCTTTTTGTCCGCTTCTCAAATCCTGTTCTGCTTCAAATCAAAGTTTGTAATGCTGTTGTTCACCTCGTTTGTTTGATTCATGGCAAGAGGGAAAATGAAAGAGGGGGAAAACAATTCCTTAACAATGGCTGCTGAAAAAGTGGGCGGGAACTATTGACTTTGGCATTCTGAACATGAGAAGTGGAAAGGGTCTGTCTGTATGCATGCATGTATTCTTATGTTTAAAGACTTTCGGAGCAGTAATGCAATGCAAACTGATGACAAGACCAGAAAGGATGGTGGAAAGATAAGAACACTATGATGATAGGCATTAAAATAGCTACAGCTGATAAGATTTGAATGTTTTATGGCGTTACTTAAGACTGTGTGGAGAAGACTGATTAAGTTAGTTTGAAATTATATGCATTAGTAAAGAGAATATATCAACACAGTGCAAGTCAGAACTGGAATGGGGCATATTAAACATTAGGCAGAATATGAATTCAACACAAATGTGTAAACATGGCAATGGCACTACTATCCAGATTCAGTGCAGATGAAGGAAATGCAGAGAATGTCTTGGACAGAAACCTTACAAGTGCTTAAGAAATATCCCAGAAAACACATCAAAACGACGCCTTTTACAGCTTTAGATAACGAAAGTGTCCGCTGAGCGTCAATCTGATGCTACGATAATAACATTCATCTCATTTTAGGACCGTCAACTTACATTAACCGCGAAACTGTGTAAACACTTTATTTAGGTGAATCACGTAAGATTAAATCCCAAGCAAAGATCCGCTTTAAACACAACACATGGACGAATTAGGATGATAAAAACTAAAAATTGAAGGAAAAAACAAACAAAAAAAGAGGCCGCGGGTCTAAATGTGCACGACAAGGCCTAACGTTACACCGCAACCTTTAAACGTGTAACTCTGCAGTTCGGGTTTATTATAGTCTATACTTAAAACATAAATCGTATAACATCTTATCTGTCATTCGAATGCACTGTGTTGCTACTTACATGTCTTTCCTTTTCCCAACCTTTGGGTTGAAGTCCTTTACGTCGTACGAAGTGAAACGCTATCAACGGCTAGGGCAACTGCGCACAACGTGAAGGCGGAAGTGAGTGACTACGAAAGAGTTCCTCACTTCCGATGTGAATTGCAAAATAAAAGTCCTAGCTGGTTTTCGTCAAAACCGTTTTTATACAGTCTATGGTCAAAACTAATACCAAAGCCACTCTTCTCATTTATATTGCTATCATTTATTATATTATAATACTAAAATCCCCTTAATTGTTTTTACTGTTGAACAATGAAACTCTGGATGTCACTGCCATGATGTAATCAGAATATTCAGAGACTGGTACAAAAGAAGCAAAGCAGTCAGTTTATATCATCAGCTTGACCTGACTGAAGCATCTACACAGCATGTGTGCTTTATACTAATAGCTTTTAGAAAAGAATCTTCTTTGAAGGACAGTCAAAATAGCAACGTCCTACATTCTAGATGTTTCTGTAATATTCTAGTGGAACATTCCAGAACACAAAAAGTAATGTGATTTTCATATTCAGCATGTCAAACTTCATACAGAAAATGAAAATGAAACAAAACTCATTGTTCAGAGTAATCATGCTGAGAAATAGAGACAATTCAGTCATTGCTTGACTAACACACCCTAATACAGTTAGTTTATTGCTTGTAATGTGTTTTTAATACTGGCTGTTTGCTTTTGAAGTTATGTTTAGTTGAAAATTAAAAACATTAACTACATACAATTGAAACAAATGTATTGTTATTTGTAAAAAAAAATAAAAAGTACCCTTAAAGGGATAGTTCACCCAAAAATAAAAAAAAATGTGATGTTTATCTGCTTACCCCCAGGGCATCCAAGATGTAGGTGGCTTTGTTTCTTCAGTAGAACACAAATTATGATTTTTAAGTCCAGCCGTTGCAGTCTATCAGTCGTATAATTATAGGTAAAAAATGATATAAATACTGTTCGGTTTCTCGCACAAACCGATCGTTTCGTGTCTTAGGACATCAATGTGTCGTCACGAGCCGCAGGGTTTAATTTGGATTTGTCTGTGCATGTTTTTTTTACTCTCATAGATTTTGTTACCATTGCCATGCATTATACGACTGATAGACTGCAACGGCTGGAGTTAAAATTCATAATTTGTGTTCTACTGAAGAAACAAAGCCACCTACATCTTGGATGCCCTGGGGTAAGCAGATAAACATCACATTTTCATTTTTGGGTGAACTATCCCTTTAATTAAACAAAATAAGTAATTAAATACAATTTTGTATAAATAAATTATTAAATAGTGACTGTTTAAGATGTGTCCAAGGATTAATGGACTTTAGTCATTGATTTAGCTGATGTTTAATTCTCACAGCATTTTATTTTAACACACGTTTTATTTCAAAATCACCAGACCATGACTGAATAAAAGACCAATGTTTTCAGAAATCGTATGTGAATGTGTTTTCTTGTTCTGAAATGATGCTGTCTTTCCACCCTTCAGTTTATCGATTATCACCATCTCCATCATAAACCCATTCATATATCCCATCCTCTTCTGCACAAGACTCATGGTAGCAGGCCTTACAGTTGCTGCATCTGATCCACGCTTCAGCAGCTTTCAGATCACCGTCTGAGCCGTGGTTTATGAAGCAGCCCCTGCACTTGTAGGAGGTGGCTGCTTTATTCTGTTCATTTCTTTGTTTTAAATGTTCATCATAAAGAAGGTATTCAGAGTTTCTTTGTAAATATGGTACTGTCTTGGCTCTGGGTGTGTGACTTTTTTGTATGACCACAAAGTCTGTGAATGATGCCACTTCATCAGAGCCGCTCTCAGTGCTGCAGTGTGCGGTGTCTTCGGCGCATAGCGTGGTGCTTTCATGCCCAATGGAGGTAAACTTGTTTATCGGGAGCATCCCTGTTGTTCTGAACACATCTTTGGCTCGTTCCACAGTGGCAGTTTTCTTCCACGCTTCCATGAAAACAGAGCAATAATGTGCTTTGGGCAACTTCATTCCTGCACACTGCTGATTCCACTTGCGACTCGCTTCGCACCAGTTGTGTTTGAGGCTCCCAAACAGAGCCGTGTTGGCCGGCTGCGGCGCAGGAAAGCATATGACTTCCACGTCGTTCTGCTTCATGAGACTGAGGAAGCTGAGGTTGAAGACGTGGCTGCTTTGGCCATCGAGGAGCAGAAGGTGGGGCCTGGAGTCATCTTTTGGAAGCTGTGCCACAAACATTTCCCCCCACTCAAGGAACAGCTCTGCTGTTATCCAGCCATTATCCGACGCTCTCACACACAGGTTTTTATTCATCCACTCATTTCTCGCATTAATTCCTTTGAAAATGAGAAGCGGAGGAGCAAATGCACCACTGGCATTGAATGCTGCTAGTATAGTTGAGGCCGTTTCCTCCTCGGTTGTGATCTGAAAGCAGGGATCTTCTCCTTCCCCGACGGGCCAGGGGTAATGGGTGAGACAGCTAAACTCTCTCTAGGGGTCCTGTGTGCTCACTCATACACAGGAGTCAGGACACATCAGCCACGGAGACAGCGCTGACAGAGGACAAACAGGAAGTGGAGAGCAGAGGGAAACGTGAACATCAGGCTCTAAATCCATAAAGCCAATAGAGAACTACTGCTTTTTACAGTAACTTCTTTACTGATCTGAAAACTGTACATTTAAACCAGTGCCATGCTAAGAATCCTGTATAACATGCTCATAACTAAACTTTTGATATATATACAGTATATATATATATATATATATATATATATATAGTTATATATATAATGTACATAATTAATTATATAATATATAATGTTATATTCGAATTGATCTTCATAACTTCTAACTCAAAGTAGGCAAATCTTCAGACAGTAGAATAGAAACATTTGACATTACATTAGCATCCAGTTTAGCACAGCTACAATGGGATTATTAGAAAACATCAGGCTTCTGACATGTTTCATGACATGATAGCTCATATAAAATGATGAATAATCATACTTCATCGGAATAGTGTAGTGTCCCACATTAACAGATAGCTACTGTCCCACTTTACCTAACACGTTTAGCTAAGCTAAGTGGGTCATTACTTTAAATATCCTTACAAATAAACACACGCAATTTTGCATTTTGGGGGGGCAATTGCAGATTAAATTATTATTTTAAAGCAGAATGATTTTTTTTAAATGGTTATTATTTTCATTTAAAGGGAGTATTTGTCAGCGCACTTACCATGTGCTTGTTGTGATCGGTTGTGTTGAAGCTTGACCACGCCCACCACAGTGATGTCAGGCAAATGAGAACGGTGTGATATAGTAATTATTCATGACTGTTACAATATGATTGGCTCTTGATATTTAAAGGGCACTCCAGCGTGACAGTGAATTTGACCCACTTTATCTGATGTCCCACTTTTTCGGACATAACTCTAAATATAGTTCTGAAATGCAAAGATCTGGTTTCCTGCGGTAACTGCAAACTGGTTTGCATTAAAGACAGGTTATGAAATATACCCTTATTAACAAGCATTCAATATTAGAGGATAGAAAGGCCATGCAGAAGGTTTCTAAATGGCACAATCAATATACAGGCCCTGACATTTCTTATTTACATAGCATTTAGCAGACACTTTTTATTCAAAGCATCTTACACTGCATTTCAACAGTCCCATTACAACAACCTGGGATAAGTGTGTCGTTACACACACACACACACACACATTGCAGTTATGTGTATATATAAATTATAATATAATAAATAATTTATTAAATTTTTTGCATTTTTATGTCATTTTTTATGTATTTTTATATTTATGATTTCTTTATTCATCCACTCATTTCTCGCATTAATTCCTTTGAAAATGAGAAGCGGAGGAGCAAATGCACCACTGGCATTGAATGCTGCTAGTATAGTTGAGGCCGTTTCCTCCTCGGTTGTGATCTGAAAGCAGGGATCTTCTCCTTCCCCGACAGATTGTTGAGAGGAGAACTTGTCTTGTAGTCCTGATACATCACACTTCCAAATATGTGAAGGGACGTCTTTAATTCCCAAGGCATCAAGGGTGTTTTCATACATCATGAACCATTTTCCCAGCTCTTCTTCATTCATCCTTGTAGCTGGTGATGTGGTCTCAGGTTTCTTTATTTGCAGCCCGGGGTTTCGCTTCATAAAGCCCTCGAACCAGTAATAGCCTGCCTTTTGCTTCTCTTCTGAAAACCCTCGGATGCCATTTATCTTGGCAAACTCAAAAGCAAGAGACTGAACATCAGTCTTCCTCAAGGAGAAGCCTCTCTCTGAAAGCAAGGTGAGAAGGCGCGCTAACTCCCGCTCAGATTCAACAGGGATGAATGGCTTTCTTCCAGACGCATGCTCGGATCCCTCGACGAGCCCTTTCACGCGTCTCTGAAGGGTCGTTTTTGGCACGTTCCACTTCCTTGCCAGCAATCGTAGCGCAGGCTTCTGCCCCGACTCAGCCTGTGCTTTATACTCGTCTATTGCAGCTTTCATACGCTCCTCACTCCACTGATTCATCTTCAGCCCTTTTCTTCTTTTAAACTCGCTTTGCATTTCCATATTTCCTTGAAAAGATAAAAGTCAGAATGTTGTTGAATTAGGCCTAATATTCTGGCATCCAACTCAACTAATATTATATAATTTTGCACAAATATACCTTCTAGACTGAACTAGAAATCAGTTATTTATTAGTAAGTTATAATTTGCTATATACACTGCCGTTTAAAAGTTTGGGATCAGTACGATTTTTGATGATTTTTAAAGAAGTCTCTCATGCTCACCAAGGCTGTATTTATTTGATCAAAAATACAGAAAAAACAGTAATATTGTAAATTATTATTACAATTTTAAATAACTGTTCACTAGTTTAAATTGCTGTAAAATATAATTTATTCTGTGATGCAAAGCTGAACTTTTATCAGATGTTACTCCAGTCTTCAATGTCACATGATCCTTCAGAAATCATTCTAATATGCTGATTTATTATCAGTGTTGGCAACTGTTGTGCTGCTTAATATGTTTTGGAACCTGTGATACTTTTTCCAGGATTCTTTGATGAATGAATAAAAACATTTTATCAACTTAACACATTCTTGGTGAATAAAAATATTTTCTTTAAAAAAATACTGCCCCAAAACTTTTGAACGGTTGTG
>NW_015631022.1:1390158-1391178 GCF_001515625.1 Sinocyclocheilus rhinocerous | reverse complement strand
ACAACCTGGGATAAGTGTGTCGTTACACACACACACACACACACACACACATTGCAGTTATGTGTATATATAAATTATAATATAATAAATAATTTATTAAATTTTTTGCATTTTTATGTCATTTTTTATATATTTTTATATTTATGATTTCTTTTAATATTTATTTTCTTTTTATATTTATATAAATGAAATAAATATAAATTAAACATAATCAAAAATTGCAAATGTTACTTTGGCAAACAACTGAAATAAAATAACATATTTCAAACACTTTATATTAAATATTAAACTTTACACACTATCACAGACATCATTAATAACACTTTTGTCTGTTTAAAATGTTCCTTGAACTTTGCCTGCATGTGCTTTATTCAGTTAAACCTTTCACTCTTACCCTGACCTTTTACTCAGCTTTGTAGTTTTTGCTCTTCTGACCTTTAAATTATTGACTTAAACCACAAGGACAAGTTGTCCTAATATTAGACAGTGCAATGTCTAAAGTACAAGCCTGTGAGACATGTATGTCAATGAGATAATTATTGATGTGTGAGTCAAGGCATCCTTGAAATTATAGCAAAAACCTCCACAGCACTCTTTTATAATGGAATGATTCGAGTTGATTCCATTCAAGAAATGCCCCACAAATAAATAAATATTATATTATATTATATTATATTTGCAATGAAATAATTTAGGCTACCTGTCAACTCACATAGGTTAGCAAGCTATGTGATCTTAAAGGGATAGTTCCCCCAAAAATGAAAATGTGATGTTTATCTGCTTACCCCCAGGGCATCCAAGATGTAGGTGACTTCGTTTCTTCAGTAGAACACAAACCAATATTTTTAAGTCAAACCGTTGCAGTCTGTCAGTCATATAATGTCAGTGGATAGGAATCACGGCTTTGAGAGTCATAAAACATACACAAACAAAACCAAATGAAACCCTGCGGCTCGTGACTATACATTGATGTGTAAAGACATGAAACGATCGGTCTGTGCAAGAAACTGAACAGTATTT
>NW_015631022.1:1363510-1389670 GCF_001515625.1 Sinocyclocheilus rhinocerous | reverse complement strand
AGCTGAACTTTTATCAGTTGTTACTCCAGTCTTCAGTGTCACATGATCCTTCAGAAATCATTCTAATATGCTGATTTATTATCAGTGTTGGCAACTGTTGTGCTGCTTAATATGTTTTGGAACCTGTGATACTTTTTTTCAGGACTCTTTGATGAATAAACAGTTAAAAAGAACAGCATTTATTCAAAATGGAAATCTTTTCAAACAATATAAGTCTTTACTAACCCTTTTTAAAAAAAATCAATTTATCAAACACATCCTTGCTGAATAAAAATAGTAATCTGTTCAAAAAAGAAAAAGAAAAAGAAAAGAAAGAAAATTTACTGACCCCAAACTTTTGATATGACAATTTAGTAGTCGATAGATATAGGGACAAGTCATAGTTTCCCTACTAAACTCCATACACCCATGACAAGTGATGTCCAACTTTGGAAACTATAGTTCTCTCCATAAATATGGTCAAGCAACAGATCATTTGAGTAAAGAAATAATAATAATAAAAAAATACTTAAAAATTCACAAAAAGCTTATGGATGTAATTATAAGTCAGACTTTGAAATGATCTGCTGTTTTGGTCACTCTTCTGAGGAAGATGGTGTTCACTTGTTTGCCAGTGTACCCACACAGAGAAAATTGGGTCAGATTTTTTAATGTTTATCTAATCTCATTTTGGTAAGATTCATTTGGAAGGGTGTAGGTTTGATTTTGGCGGGAGTGGGGACATAACAGCAGGCAACAGACATTTAATTAAATGTTTGATCAAAATTATTGCTAAGGACAATTTAGTAGTCACTGGATATAGGGACAAGTCATAGTTTCCCTACTAAACTCCATACACCCATGACAAGTGATGTCCAACTTTGGAAACTATAGTTCTCTCCATAAATATGGTCAAGCAACAGATCATCTGAGTAAAGAAATAATAATAATTAAAAAAAAAAAACTTAAAAATTCACAAAAAGCTTATGGATGTAATTATAAGACAGACTTTGAAATGATCTGCTGTTTTGGTCACTCTTCTGAGGAAGATGGTGTTCACTTGTTTGCCAGTGTACCCACACAGAGAAAATTGGGTCAGATTTTTTAATGTTTATCTAATCTCATTTTGTAAGTGACTTTTCTTTCTGTTTTAAAGATGTTTTCATTGGATTGTCTGACTACTCAAAAGAGACTAGGAAAATAACACTTAAGCTAAATTTCACATACTGTATACATAAACAAAAATCTGTCTCTAAACCTCTCTTTTCTTTATTCAAAGTTATCTAGACAAGCTCTGTTAATCCTAAAGCAGTCAAAACTTCATATTCATCCTATGTGTCCTCTTAAGGTATACATTTTTTTGTTGTTGTTAACCTGCAACACATCCCTTAGGAAAATTAACTATGGTTTTACGGCAAAAAAACGAACAAAAAACACATTACTATAGCATAGTTAAACCATGGTAACCACTTGCAGTTTAACCATTTGTAAACAAAAAAAGGGTTAGTACACTTTTACAATATTTTTCTTAAGGGATTTGTATTTGTGTATAATTTAGCTATCTTCTTTCTTTGTTTTGTTTTTATAATTGCACTGTGGTTTGATGTTTTGCACCGTTTAATAAGAAAAATAAATCAGAAAAAATCCGAAGTTCCGATCTGAATCAAAAGATTCACGAACACGCCCCGAAGTTCTGATCAAATGATTCGCGCTCCGCGCTACGAAGTCCCGATCTGAATCAAATGATTCGCGAATCATTTCAGATCAGCACATAGGAGCGTGGATCACCAATCATTCAATTCGCGCAATGATTCGCGAATTCACTCGGAAGTTCCGATCTGAATCAAAAGATTCACGATCCGCACTCGAAGTCCCGATCTGAATCAAATGATTCGCGAACCATCATTTCAGATCAACATTACATACACATAGGCTATATTTGTTTGAATAAAATTATTGCTAGGGACAATTTAGTGGTTGCTGGATATTGGTAGGTACATGTCCCAAGCGTCCCTATTCTACTCCCTTGTTAATCTGACCGGCAAAAAGTGCTTCTCATCAACACATTTGTGGAGAAAAGCAGATAAAGAGTGCCAAAGAGCCTATCCTTCATCCTGCTTCTTTCTGTAAATCTGGGACATACACCATCTCTCTGCCTCCTTTATAACTTATTTTTGTGCATGTTTATCTGATTGCATGTTTATATTCACATAGATCATCTCCATTCATTCATTAAACATTATTTCTGATTGTGCCGCGAAGATCCGTCTCCCAGGAGTTCATCTCACATTTCCATTTCAATGCACTGTCAACTTTAAGTTATTTATACCGACTGTGATTATTGACTTACTCTCAACTCAAAAGACTAAAGAATGACTAAAAAGAAAGACTAAAATGAAGGCCATATATAGCAGGAATAAATGAATAAATAAATGAACAAACCAATGATAAAAATATTTGTTTAAAATATAACAACATTACGTTTATAATAATGTAAATATCTATTTAATGCAATAATATAAATATAGGCCTACCCATTCTATTATGGATATTTTTTATGCAAGTTTACATACACTCTAAAAATGCTGGGTTAAATACAACCCAGTGCTGGGTGAATTATGGACAAACCCAGCAATTGGGTTGTTTTGACCCAGCGGTTGGGTTACTACCCAGAAGGTTGGGTTAGAGTTTAACCAAAGTTTATGTTTAACCATAAACATTTAACCGCTAGGTCAAAACAACCCAATTGCTGGGTTTGTCCATAATTCACCCAGCACTGGGTTGTATTTAACCCAGCATTTTTATTTATTATTATAATTTTTTTTTTTTTTTTTTACAGTTTTTGACTCTAATTTGCAAATGACATGCACTTAGCACATACTTGTTATGTTGTGCTGAATGCATTTATGTTGCGCACTCAACACAACATAACAGTTATAATAGCATTTCAATATCTTATGCAATTTATAACTTCACATTATATGAAGTTATATATTGCATACATTTTACATTCTCCCAAAAAGGAAGTGACAACCTTTATGCAAATAACATATATTTCCATATATTAACAGTGTATTAAATTCTTTAATGTATATTGAAAATATAAATAATAATATATTGTGTTAATATATTACAATATACTGAATAATACATAAGGAAACGCTGTTTTTCATATTTTGAAAAATTGTGACAATATTTCTACTTATATATTTTATGTAATTCTATACTTATACACTTCATAATATGATGTACATGTGATAAAATATGGTACTGTGTGTGCATAAATATATTTGAACATATGTACTATATTCATTCACATTTATATGGGAACTTGTATATGCAAAATATGTACACAATTATGAGGAAAATATTGTAATATTCATCCATATTTCTCTCTCTGTGTGTGTGTGTGTGAAATCTTATGTTACCATGACTTTAACAAGACATCCAATTGTCCAAAAACTGCAAAAAAATAAAATAAATAAATAAATACAAATACATAAAGTGAAATAAAATGTCTGAATATGTTTTCAGCATCATGTAAACCCATGCATTAACTCATGAAATAGAAATGAATGAATTGGGTGTTTAAAAAAATGTTGCATGTAAAAAGTGCATATTTGCATAATTTCCAGTATTTTCCCATATATTTTTGTTTTAGAGAAACCCCAGTCCTGCCTGAACAATGACTCATCAGTATGGGCTTCTCCGTGACAATTCTTAAATTCTTAGATCTGTTCCATCCGGTCTTGAACATTTGATTTCATCCTGCTTCGATGTGTATTACCCAGCATCCTTCAGACCTCATCCACTGTAAGTCACTTGATTCTCACTCATGTAAAATCAATTAAATAACTAAATACTGTGTATTATGTTCCTAATCAGCGTGAGAAAATCTTCAAAAGCCACTTCCCAGGAAAAACTGATGGATTACATACCACATTTCAGACATATTTTGAGATAACTGCGGGCACATTCAGAAGCTTTTTCACTTTTTCTCTCCCCAATCATTCTCAATACAGATGCTTCCACACACGTTTAAGATGTTCACTTGTTTGTGACCAGTTTTCCCCACACCGAAAGTGTGCCGAGTGAACTAATGTTATTCCAGTCACTGATGTGGCCTTGGCCGACAGAAAAGAAAAGCACTATCTGATGTATTAAACAGCAGCCCCATAAAAACACAAAAGCAAGATATGAAGAAAAACTGCTGTGTGTCACAGACTCTGAAAGCTTTTCAAGCTCAGGTCAAAGTTATAAACCTTTGAGAGGATAACAACCGCCAATTCAGTTTCCATTGCCTTCCTGGAAAAATACCACATTTATTCAGAAAGCACTGAACAGAGGACGATATCTCAAACAATACTCACACGACAAGTCTTCTAAGTCCATCCGACTCATTATGAGTCCAGAACAAAGGGCAAACGGCATGCGCTTTGTCTAAAACGAGGCTAACAGCCTGACATGCCCTTGTAAATCATCTCATTACAGGCTTTCTCCACACACCTCCATCTACCTCCAGTGACTTTCTCAACTCTTCAGTCAGCGCTTGACGTCAGAGTTAAGACTCGGGCTTAAGGCCTAAATTCTCCCCACATTTAAAGGTTAGATTCATTATTAGCATCCCACGAGGGACATGAAAGCTTCAAATATGCAAAAAGGCCAACGCGAATGAGCAGAGGTCCCACAAGCACATTAAGAGGGGAAAATAAGCAAAACAACCTCATCGCTAAGTTGCATTAAAAATGAAAGAGCTGCAAAGCAAACGGAGAGAGCTTCACAAGGAATTGCTAGCCTGTGTGTTCGAGTGCTAATTGCTATGTTCGATTTCCCGCTCCGCTCAGACTCTCAGACTTTGATTAAGCGAGAGCTCACCAATCACAAAGGCCATTATCACACTTGACATTTGAGTTGTGTAAATGAAGCATTTTGAGAATTTCCCCTTAAAAAAAGCCAAAGTCTGTTCTCCAGGGCTGATGAGGGAGCACTTAACTCAGCAAGTCACTCCAAAATGCAATCAGGGGAAAAAGACATTCCTCAGCCCTTCAGATAACGCCTCCTGTGATCAGCCGCAATGGGCTCTCGGGTCACCCGGATTTAGTGATAATAGCCAGAGTGATGTTTTTAAGACCTGTCAGAGTCTGAGAAAAACAGCCCGTTCTGCAAATCAGAAAGAAACTTTCCATCCTATTCAAACCTGACAGCACACCGACTTGGAGACGTTGACGCACGTGCTCGGAAATATCAATAGACGCCATAATGTCAAGGTGAAAGTTCAGGGAATGCGACTCAGGAGGTTATTGGGAGAGCTTTTAAAGTAGTTTATGGTCCATCAAATTGGTAAAGGGAAATGAGCTCTGGCACCGGCAAAGGTGAACGCGGAGCTGCACGCTCTGCTGGGAGTCTGAACCTCATTACTGCAGGGCTCACTGCCAGTCTGCTGTTTTTCACATTGATGAATAATTAAGTGCTGGGCTTCCTTCTCTCAACAAGAGAAAAGGTACATAAGTGGAGAATGTAAACATCTGAATGTACAGTAAGTCATAGATGATGGATGGACAGAAAGAGTGGGGATGTTATGGCGCTTTTCCACTGCATTGTACGGCACGGTACGGCTCGGTACACTGTAAAAAAAATTCCGTAAAATTTTTTAACAACAAAAAGTTTTGTTGTCTGTTGCGGAAGAACAGACGTTCCTCTCGTTGATAGCAGAGGAGCGGATCCAGCGAGAGCTTGATGGGGCGACGCGGAATGAAAAAGTTTTTTTTAGGAGTCGTGGTGGTAGAGGCGGCGCAACTATAACGACATGTGAATAATCCCGCCCACTCTAAAGCGGTACTGAACTGCAGTGGAAACGCAAACCGTGCCGAGCCGAACTGTGCCGTACTGAGCCGTGCCGAGCCGAGTCGTACCACGCAGTGGAAAAGCGCCATTAGAGAGACATCTAAAAGAAAATGAAAGGATGTAGATGCATGAATACGAGAATTAGTTCAAATGCTTGGAATAACATACTACTTTTTGACACTTGAAACTATTTTTTTTTTTTTGCATTATAATATAACAGATTAGCATGGAATTTTGCATGAACAAAAAAGTTAGGTTTTAAATAATAAAAAGTATTTCTGGTTGTCAAAAAGATCATCAAGGCTGTTTTTATTATATCAAAACACAGTAATATAGGGAAACATATTTACAATATAACTGTTTTCTATTGTAATATGTTTTAAAATGTAATTTATTCCTGTGCTGCAAAGCTGAATTTTCAGCATCATTGCTCCAGTCTTCAGTGTCAGATGATCCTTCAGAAATCATTCTAATATGCTGATTTGCTGCTCAAGAAACATTATTATTATTATAAATGTTGTAAACAGTGGAAACCGATACATTTTCTTTCCAAGATTCTTTGAAGAAATCGAAAGAATTTATTTGAAATATTTTTGAAACATTGTAAAATGTTTACTGTTACATTTGATCAATCTAATGTGTCCTTGCTTAATACGTTTAAAAAAAAAAAAAAAGGTGTAAACAGTATGTATGTGTGTATATTACAATATATTGAATAATACATTAGAAATTGCTGCTTTTCATATTTTGAAAAATGTGACAATATTTCTACTTATATATTTTGAAGTATGTAATTTTATACTTAATACACTTCATAATATATAGATGTAATATGATACTGCATGTATAAATGTATTTGAACATATGTACTATGTATTCACATTTATATAGGAACTTGTATATGCAATATATGTACACAATTATGAGGAAAATATATATTGTATTATACATCCATATTTCTGTATGTGTGTGTAAAATCTTATGTAACCTTGACTTACCATGACTTTAACAAGACATCCAATTGTCTTCATAAAGTATATACAGTACTTACTATTTTCTTACTATACTTACTATTTTTTCTATATCATTGGCAGTACAGTCCACAGTGAAACCAGAATTACATTCTGAACATGGCTATTGTCTTTAATTAAAGAACAAATGTATTGCTTTAACAGCTGTTTCTAATCAGCATCATATAAAAAATTCCAGTTCACAAATTTCTATTTAGTCTACTGTGGAAAACAAGACGTTTCCCCTTTGAGTGGATCATATCTGTCAACATCTGCAAAAGAAAAAATGGCCATGTGGAGAAGAGTTTTACTCGTCTCATAATCACTGTCAGATTTCACAAATGTATCCAAAAATATCATTCTGCTTCATGATGATCTGTCTATATCATCTGTCCTTTAAACAGAATATACAAGGATTCATTTTGATTGATAGTGTGTTAGTGTGCAAATCTGGCATGCCATTTTGATAAAACACAAAACACATAAGGATTAATAACATCTCGTAGTCTTTAATTATAATTTTTTAGAGCTGTCACATAGCAACAGAAAAAGTAATACACATAGCTCCCTGAAAGAGAAGCCTTACATGAAAATATCAATCTTAATTCACCAAAATAAATACTGAGTTTACAAAAGTTCTACAACTTGTTGGGAGATTTACAACACATTCATGCTTAGAACTTCTGCCTTCAGGGCCTCGAGGTGTTTGAACACGCTTCATATGTAAGGTTTCATCATTTCGCATGAAATCCTGACGGTAATGACTACCCTGAAGGTCCATGAAGGTTCGGGGAGAGTTATTTCTAACGCAAATCTTTTCCAAGCAATAACTCAGGGCTCATGTAGGAGTGTTTTTGCTTCTGTCATGGCTATGGAGTATACTGGCATTCCCCCAAATCCTTCCTTCCACATCCTTCGGCGCTCAAAACAGCATGCATTTCTTGTTTCCTAAGCGTCAACCATTGCAAAATCTCCATCTTTAAACAACATAATGACATCCAAAGAACACAGATAGGAAATTGTGCAAGTTGTTGGACCGACAAAACCGCTTACTGTTAAATAACGGCAAAGTACCTCGGAATTAAAAGGTGCTACATAATTCAAATTGTACAAATGAAAACCGAAGATCGATAATTTGGACGTTATAACTCATCAAAGCCCTGCGGGTGACACACAAACATATATATATATATATATATATATATACATATATACCAAATGTTTATAATCATTGCATCATACTTAAACTCATACTGTTTCATTTACTATTTTTTAAATATAGGCAGTATATTGTGTGTCCTATACAGTGAGTGAACTAGTATAACATTCTGAACATGGCTATTGCCTTTAAAGAACAAATGTATTGCTTTAACAGCTGTTTCTAATCAGCATCATATAAAAAATTCCAGTTCACAAATTTCTATTTAGTCTACTGTGGAAAACAAGACGTTTCCCCTTTGAGTGGATCATATCTGTCAACATCTGCAAAAGAAAAAATGGCCATGTGGAGAAGAGTTTTACTCGTCTCATAATCACTGTCAGATTTCACAAATGTATCCAAAAATATCATTCTGCTTCATGATGATCTGTCTATATCATCTGTCCTTTAAACAGAATATACAAGGATTCATTTTGATTGATAGTGTGTTAGTGTGCAAATCTGGCATGCCATTTTGATAAAACACAAAACACATAAGGATTAATAACATCTCGTAGTCTTTAATTATAATTTTTTAGAGCTGTCACATAGCAACAGAAAAAGTAATACACATAGCTCCCTGAACGAGAAGCCTTACATGAAAATATCGATCTGAAATCCACCAAAATAAATACTGAGTTTACAAAAGTTCTACAACTTGTTGGGAGATTTACAACACATTCATGCTTAGAACTTCTGCCTTCAGGGCCTCGAGGTGTTTGAACACGCTTCATATGTAAGGTTTCATCATTTCGCATGAAATCCTGACGGTAATGACTACCCTGAAGGTCCATGAAGGTTCGGGGAGAGTTATTTCTGACGCAAATCTTTTCCAAGCAATAACTCAGGGCTCATGTAGGAGTGTTTTTGCTTCTGTCATGGCTATGGAGTATACTGGCATTCCCCCAAATCCTTCCTTCCACATCCTTCGGCGCTCAAAACAGCATGCATTTCTTGTTTCCTAAGCGTCAACCATTGCAAAATCTCCATCTTTAAACAACATAATGACATCCAAAGAACACAGATAGGAAATTGTGCAAGTTGTTGGACCGACAAAACCGCTTACTGTTAAATAACGGCAAAGTACCTCGGAATTAAAAGGTGCTACATAATTCAAATTGTACAAATGAAAACCGAAGATCGATAATTTGGACGTTATAACTCATCAGAGCCCTGCGGGTGGCTGGTTTGCCTTTGATTGTACATTACAACCTCTTAAAAGGAAACATATTCGACCACTACCAGCATGAACTTGCACAGTTTCACAATGCTCTGTACATCCGTAAGATAGCTGTGAAGGCACGACCATGTACATGTTTGATTGTAAAAAAACAAGTAGCCTGGCATACAGCTTATCTGGACATCGCCTCCAATGACACGCTAGATTCATGGTCAGCGTTCGCTGATACACCAGACTGGAAGAAGAAACGCGTTCGACTAAAGCATTTAAAGGAACACACGGACCACTATCAAATAGTTTGCATAAAAATATATTCCTATGTACAATAAAATCAAACTAAGCTCTACCTTTAGAAATTAAATATCGGTTGATAAAAACATGAGAAGATGAGAAAAGAAAGCTAAAGTGGGCATTCCCTGGAGCTAGGTAATGTATAGCTAGCTCTGTTCGTATTGGAACTAATAAAGCCATAATAGACTCTTCCATTGGTTGATCAAATCTTAGAAATGATTACATTGATCAAAACTGATCACGCGAGTCAAATTCATTCATCAACTTTCATATTCCTCCAATATTAAGTTTGGTCTGCGATAACATATTCGTGACCAGAATACTGAACGACTTGTGGATGCAATAATCTTCATGCTATAAAAGTGCTACAAGTGCTTTATTTGCAGGAGAGCTTTTCGTTTTTAAAATCAGGAAACCGACGCATGAGGACAGTGCTGAGCTGTACACGTTTGATATTTTTTAGTGTGGCGCTGTCAGTACATCCCTGCAAAATAGCAAATAAAACCAAACCTGTTTTTCTGATGGCTGACACATGAAACGTAGTTATTTAAAAATATTTACATCTCTAAGATCAATTCAAACAATTGCTGTTCCCGAAGGTAATTGATTTGAGGCAGACGGGCAAGTGCTGGAATGAGGGATGGAGATTGTTCTGGGTCAGTTCTGCTATATCCAGGCTCTCTGAGAAGCGTGTTTATTGGGGTCCTCAGCTCTGGAAGCGAGCTTTATTATGGCACATCATTGCTTTGAGAGGTTTTAGTTAGAAGTGTCAAGGAACAAAAATTCATCTGCATGGGTTTTCCATTAAATTTGTTTTCTCAAGACAAACTCCTGCAGCAGCTGTATTTCCTCTCCTCATAACTAGGAATCATTCACATGACATATTCTTAAAGGAACACTTCACCCAGAAATGAAAATTCTGTCATTATTTACTCGCCCTCATGTTGTTCCAAACCCATATGGACTTGATTTCTTTTATGGAAAATGGTAGAAGAATATCGCAATGTAACAAAAATTTGTTTCATTTAATTTTTGTTATGGTTCTTCTGTAATTCTGTGGTGCTAAGTATTACTGTACTATTTATTTTCACGTAGCATCAATATTTTGGTAAATATTTAGGTCAGGTAAATTGTAGAACTTCTATCATTATTATGGAACATTGGTTTAGTACAGATACGTTTTTTTTTTTTACTAATTTTGCATGTTTTTTTTTTTTTAAGATATTTTGATTTTGCAAAGAAAGGGAACATTCTAGAAGTTTCTGTAATATTCTAGTGCTTTCTGGAACATTTCAGAACATTGTGGAACTAGTCATAAAAGACAGAAATCATTCAACTGTTTATGTTAAACTTGTTGTTAGCTCAGTATTATATAGCATGTCATTTTTATGCATGAGTAATAACAGATTAGCTTGTATAAGTTGTCACATAGGCGTTATGGTTTTTCTACTGTACAGACCGTATATTCTATTGCTCTACACCAACCCTACCCCTAAACCTATCCCTCACAGGAAACTTTGTGCTATTTCAGATTTTCAATACACTCCATTCTGTGTGATTTATATGTTACGTTTATACGTTTTGAAAAGTGGGGACATGGGGTAATGTCCTGAAAAGTCACCTTCTCCTTGTAATACCTATGTCATACCCTTGTCATTATACAAATTTATGTCCTCATTTGTCACAAAAACACGCACACACACACACACAAATGTTTCATGGTGTATTTCCTCCTATTTTCATTACAATATTTAGGCAAAATTTTTTAGGCAAAAAGCTCCATTGTAAACAGTGTAGAAATATATGAAGCACAGCTCACACAGAAGTCATTTTCAAACCAAGCAGATGTTTGGTCAATGTGGCAAATTTGCTTAACCAACTTGAACCCAATGTGAAATCTGCATGATAAATCTATCACCTTTATGTGAAATTCTCAATTGTGTGGATTCGTATTGAAATGACTGGTTTTCGCCTGCAAAAATTCACTGCAAAATTCACTATTTTGAATATAAATGGCATTTTGTTTCACAGAAGCTGACACGGTTTGAAATAACACGAGGGTGAATAAATAGTAAATTGTCATTATTGGATGAACTATGCCTTTAAGAACTTTTGCAAGGACAACTTAAGGTAATTTCTTTTTAAACATTTCAGTCTTGCAGTAACCGATGGTCATCTTCATTAAGGCTAAAACATTTTAAGACAGTATCTGGGAGAACTGGTTGCTGTCAGAGGTTTTGTTTGGAGTGGCCTGACACATTCTCAGTCAGCAGGCATCATGTAGTTTTAGCGCTCTCAGAAAAACACTGCGCTGTTTATGCCAGTGAATCACGGCAGAGGAGATCCTCGCAGCGGAAACCGTCGTGCAAATGGATGCATTTAGTGATGAATGTGAAGCGCAGAGCTGACCTGACTGAGAACGGTCACCTGTGGGTCTGTGTATTCAGAGAGGTTTACAAGAAGCCAAATTACATCAACCAGTCTGCGAGTAGTACATTTCATTCCCCAAAGAACTTCTGAAGTCTTATACTACATAAATGAGATTTCAGTTCACAGCAAGAAAATGGAGATTTTATGGTTTCCTCAAGCCAGATTTCATGGCTAGAAGAAAACAAAAGTGAATTTCCTGTCAAAATCCTTTGTATAAGGATGATCCATTTAAGAAGTCTAAAAAGCAGTGTTTTTATTAAATCATTTTGAAGAATCTTGGGGCATATTTTTATGGAAGCCTGTTTCCGACACTGAATAAAAAACGGACTTTTTTCTCAGAACTGAGATATAAACTCACAATTGCATGTTATGAAGTCAAAATTGCAAGATATAAACGTGCAATCCTGAGAAATGAAGTCAGAAATGTGAGATATGAACTTGCAATTCTGACTTTCTTCTCAGAATTGCGTGATATAAACTGCAAGTAGATAAATCTGCAAGTTTGTATCTAGCAGTTTTGACTTTTTTTCTCAGAATTGTGAGATATATATTCGCAATTATACAGTCCAATTCTGAGGAGGAAAAAACGTATATTTTCTTACAGGTGCAAGTTTATATCTCGCAATTCTGACTTAATAACTGGCAAATGAATTGCGAGATACAGAGTTGCAATTACGAAAAAAAGTCACAATTTCAAGTTTATATCTTGCAATTCTGACTTTATTTCTCAGAATTACGAGTCTATATCATGTAATTTATATTTTTTATTAACAATTGCGAGTTTATATCTTGTAATTCTAACTTTATTTCTCAGAATTCTCAGACTTCTGAGTTTCTATCATGCAATTCTAACTTTAGAACTCGCAAAATACTGAGAAAAAATTCAGAACTGTGAGAAAAAAAAAGTCAGAATTGTGAGATAAAAAGTTGCAATTAGCTTTTTTAATTTAGTGGCGGAAACAGGCTTCCAAATATTTTTGAAATAGACCTGTTGTTTTTAACATTTTACATTTCAATTCATGTGACAATCCTATATTAGAACTGTTGATTTGAGAATTCATTAATGGAACAATTAAAAAATAGAAATGAGAGAAATCGCTCAGCAATGCTCCCAGCTCTAACTCGTAATACTGTGGTGTGAATTTATTTTTTCCTTTATAGAATAAAAATAAATCTTTCTTTAGCTGTTCAGCACTTGTGCCGTAGCTTTCAGGAAGTGTTATCCTGACTCTAGAGCTAAAAAAAGCCTCTCTGGATAAAGCTTGAACGACGTCTTTTTGGTTTGGAAATAGTATTCCCAGGAGAACCAAAAAGGAAACAAACACATTGGGAAAACCCTTACCAACATTCTTTTGCAATGGAAATTCGTATCCTAAAATACAGACCAGATACCTTTGGCAACATTGTTCTTTCCCTCATTGTTCAGCAGCTCTTTGAGCAAACAGTTCAGTGCAGCTCCCTGTACTCGACTCCTGAAGGGCACTGGTCGGGTCTGAGCTGCAGGCAGGGCGGTGAGAAATGGCACCTCTTCCAGTGATGCTCCTCATTAGAGGCTGGCCTGTGTCAGAAACATCACTCCTGGGACTCTGTGTCGTTCTGTATTGACAGTTTCTCCTGTTCAGTGTGGTTTCCATTGTGAAGAGCTGAATACCTGGAAGGACAAAAAAAAAACAAAAACAGGACACCATTTCAATCCCACTGTCACAATCTCATATTCATATCTCTACAAGCTTTTAGATGAATGTTCAAGCAATATGAATTATCATATAAACCATACAGTGCTGAAACTTTTGGTTGACCAAAACCCTCCAACACTGAGAATATTAAGAGCATTTCTGATGATAAAATGTTTTTTTTTAGTGCACAATATTTACAGCACCCAATACTGTGAGTGGCAAAAACAGCACAGGTTTAAATATCAAAATTGAGGTCATCTTTATGGCAGCATGTTATGTTAAACACTGACAAAATCATCTTTTAGTAAAGGCGAGATGTGATTAAAGCATTTACTAGTAATTCAGCATCTTTTGGACTGATGAAGGAACGAAGGAGTTTGGCAATACGGCGAAGTTGAAAAAATTTTATGTACAGCAGATCCAAAGTGCTGTACATAACACATAATACACAACAATACCATGCATGTCAAATAACCATGAGAAAACAAATCAGTCTTTAAACAACCTTGTAAAAATACTAATGACTCATTGTGCACTCGCTCTTTTTGTCCAATCGAACACTTTCTAGAATACATGACTAGTGATGTAGATTTGTTTAAAAAAAAAATCATTTAAAAAAACCCATTTAAAAACTCATATTCCTGTAGATAAAACAGTAAAGCGTGGTGCTAGCAATACCGCGGTCAAGTGTAGATTCCCAGGGAATGTAAGAACTGATAAAATGTATACCGTAAATGTAAGTCACTTCAGATAAAAGTGCCAGGCAGATGCATTAAAATGCATGAACAGTAGAGTAACTGAGATAAAGCATTATGTCCAGGCCCAACTTCCTGCTTTAACAGGAAACAAAACTGCTCGTCAAGCCATTTCATGTAAAACACACTTTTACAGATATCTACATTCAGCATAGAAATCCTATGGAAATCTCAACCTCTTCTGGATTTCACCATCTTCAAAGAAATCGTAACCTTATGAAATGGTTTGAAACTAGCCAGAAAAAAACCCTGCACATACATTTGAGCATCTAGACAGAACTACAGTACAGCACGTCTCTTGCTTTGTTAAAGTACTGAAGCAGAACACATTGCCCTGCGATTGCTTCTTTTCCTTTGTATCCACACCAGCCATGAACCTCCTTTTCTTCCAGGCCAAAAAAAAAAATCATTACAATCTCGATTCATAAACAAGCAAACTAAAGGCAATTCCTGCAGAGCAATTGGGCATGAAATTTACCTGAAAAAAAGTGATGATGTTCAATGAACATCAAAAAACAATGATGTTCCGGGATTTAGAAAGGAAACATGCAACAGGTTTTCAATGAAGCAGAACCCAAAATTGCTGCCACATTGCTGCTTTATAAACTGTCGGCCCTGCACAGCATGAGACATCTGTCAAATTAACATGATCTAGTGCAAACATACTATAGTCCCCAATACACTCCAGTAATAAGGTCTTGATCATGCTGGTACATCCAGTCTAGACATTAGCTGGCTGGATAAGAGGCAGAGCTCATTAATTTACATGAACATGAGCTTTGGGTCACACACACACACGCACGCACGCACACACATACACACACACACACAGAGGCAGGATCTACATCACTCATTCTGACAACTTCATTCTTAATTATGTGTGCCGGACATCAGGGAACTGAAGCGCTAGTCACTAAACAGAGCCCGAAGACTGATGGGAGAGACAGCAGCGCCACAGGGTTTGGTTTAACCCCTAGAAAGTATTTCAGGAAGTAGTGATGTTTATTTGCCTTCACTGAGATTATACAGAAACACACATTTAAACTGAGGCCTACAGCAGTTGCCTTTACTTTTCTAAACGACTTCCCAGTAGAAGGCTGAAACGATGTTCATTTCACACCAGTCCTCTGACACGATCTAACGTTTCATTAGGTTGTGTCAAAAATAAACTGGAACGTTTATCTGTCATTTACCTATTAAAATGGTAACTGCTGCAACTTTACATATACATTTTTACCCTTATTTATACACCATTGTTCAAAAGTTTGAGATCTGTAAGATTTATGTTTAAGTTTTTGAAAATAGTCTTTTATCCTCACCAAATTTGCATTTATTTGATTAAGAATAGTGTAAAAAAACAATAATAGTGTGAAATGTTATTACAGTTAAAAGTTTAACCTGTTTTCTATTTGAACATATTTTAATATATAATTTATTCCTGTGACGCAACGCTGAATTTTCAGCAATCATTAATTTTATAATCAATGTTGCAACAGCTGAACTGCCTAATATTTTAATTTTTTTGTGTGGAAACCATGATACTTTTTCAGGATTCTTTGATAATTATAACATTCAAACCATTTATTTAAAATATTAATTTTTGTGACGTGTTTACATTACTTTTGATCCATCAAAAGCATCCTTGCTGAAAAAAGTATTACATTTCTTCTTTTGAAACTTTAGAACAGTACAATAAGTAAATATACATGAAAGTATATAAACACTATATATAATGTTTAATCTCATAAATGCCACCATATATTGCATTGTGGTTTATTATAACATTTATCTTGCTAGTGTATTTTCTGGTTGTATTTGCTTTATGCGACAAAACTCAATATTTACACGTTATATTAACCTATTTTTTTGATACTAGCATTTTAATGATATGCCTTTGAAATATAATTTCATAACTGTTAAAAATCATTCAAACAAACCACCTGTTTCCCTGTTGTGCCATCTGCACTGCTGCTTTGATGGTCTTGCTCTAATTTATTAAGCAATAAATCTCCTAATTAATGTATGCCTGCTGTTTGCATTATTTATATGACTTTTTAATTAACACAATATTTGGATATTAGCCAGGAGACACAAAGTTCCCGAGCCATGGGGTTTGCACCTATAGACTTGATCTAACAGTAAACATCTGGAGCAGGATTTCCAATAAGTGCAACAACAATGTGCCTCGCAGGTCCAGACGGTCGAGCTACAGTGACGACTTCCCAGGCATCGGCGCTTCTCCACACTCACTGACGTACGAAATTGCCAGCAGCTTACCTTAAATGCCTACAAATTCAGATATGAGCCGTACCATAAGCTCTGGAGCAACCACAGCAACCAGAGCAAAGAAATGACCAACCAACAGTGACAAAATATGTTCAAGTTCATCACAAATCCAGGATTTTTTGACAGTGATATGCAGTGTTGGGGAAAGTTACTTTTAAAAGTAATGCATTACAATATTGTGTTACTCCCTAAAAAAGTAACTATTGTCAGTCAATAAATGGGAAAACAAAGTAACTAGCGTTACTTTTTCAAAAAAGTAGATAGATATTTTCTTGTAAATTAAAAAAGTAATGCGATACTTTACTAGTTACTTGAAAAAAGTAATCTGATTACGTAACTCGCGTTACTTGTAATGCGTTACCCCCAACACTGGTGATATGTGCACGATCCCACCTCTGTTTCCCATGAACGCTTCTGATGCTGCTGCTGCAGGCCTGACAGAAAACGGCAGACTCTGAAACGGGTGGAAAAAACTACAGATATCTTCAACCCTTCATTTCCTGAACAAATGGATGGCATTTCAACCGGAGTCCATTTCGATGTGCATTGATTTTCAGTACGGAACTGAAGCTGTCAGAAATGTCATACACGGAAATATGCAGAGCTGATTAATTTGCACCGCATCCTAGAACAGAAGTTCACAGCGGCAATAAACAGAATAACAGCCTAATGATGAATAACCTAATAAAGAAAGCAACGGCTCTGCGTTAGATGACTTTTATAGAAACTCATTCTAAATAGCAGGATTGGGCAGATCAATCCTGAAATATCAATACTTCTGATACTGATGCTATATTTGGAGAATATGGTTTATAATGATTTCTTTCTTTACATTAATACATACCATATATACACTACCATTCAAAAGTTTGGGTCAGAAAGAAATTAGAGAGAAACGCAAAGACAGGAGCTTAAATGCTAGGGATAATTGGAGATACACAGGTGGATCACATAAGACAATCAGACTAAACGAGGACAGGAAAATGACCAAATAAGGAAACACAGGAAGGACTACGGGGGCAAAACAGGTACAAAAGTCTGACAGTTACACTTCTTAACTGTTTTAATTCATTTTAAACAGGGCTCCAAACAAAAAAATCGAGTAAGGAGCCATTTGCTCCTATAAGAAAAAAACGTAGGCGCCAAATAATTTTTTTAGCTGCCACAGAATAAACGTGTTTCATTTATTTTATTAGGCTATTATTATTATTATTATTATTTTTACATTTTAACATTTCAATCATACTGTCATGTGTTTAGGTCTCATATTTTCTCGATTTTATCAGCGTTTTAATCCATCTTGTAGATGACCTGGGAACTAAGGTTCACTTAAAGTGGCGCTAAAGCAACCGCGCCTGCCGCATTAAAGAGCGCCAAAAACAAAACTGTATTTATTGTTTGTATTTCGTTATGAATTTTGAATAATTTTAAAGCTGATACTTTGTTTATTAAAAAGTAACAAAGCTTTTTGCGATTACTGGACGCAAATAATGAAGTTCACGCATTAACAGAACACAGCATGGACCTAAGATCTTGTTAAGAAGACGCCATATTATTAATGATTATAAACACAAATATCAACATTGGCTACCAGAAATCCCTTACTCTGCCTTTAATATTTTTGGTCGCAAATGCGATGGTTTTAGTCGCAGTTTGGAGCCCTGTTAAATCAATGTTTAAATCAGTTTAAAATTGTAATACCTCGCTTTTATCGTTGTGATTATTTTTTATGATTATTTTATTTCCTTTTAAGTAAATCCCTTTGAATTACCATTGTGTATGAAATGTGCTGTATAAATAAACCTGGCTTGCCTTGCCTTGCCTTAGTAACTGTTCGAAATGAAAATAAATGCCCATGCCCAAAATAAATAGATTTTGCTTAGCAAGAACAAAACTAGAAGGAATATTGGTCCCAATTGCCCACTCCAAATCTACAGAGAGAGAGAGAGAAAGAGAGAGAGAGAGTGAGAGAGAGGCCAATATCCACACAGCTGACAGCTTTACCTGTTGTAGTTTGTTCAAGTTGTGCACGAAATAGACTGCTTTTCCACACTTTTACTTGCACGTCTCAGTCATTTCGATCTCTCTCGCGCTGTACAACTGAGCTGCGTTTAGCAGACTGTGTGCGGCAATGCTGCTGTGTGGCAGACATGAGGACTGTTTGAAACTCTTTTTCCCACTAAAACTTTGATGCGCATCGTCTCAGTTTAATACGCGAACATAACAAAAGATGTGATCGCAAAACAATCAGGAAAAAAGGCATTACATGCAAATTTTTAAGTTATAACATGTAAATACATGGCCTAGAGAGAGAGAGAGAGAGAGACAGGCGGCGAGAAGGAGGAGAGAGATTTGTTAATTCTCACTTCTAATCCACTGTTTCCTGACATCATTAAAGTCAGAACGCTCTGTTTAGCTGTGCAAGTCACAGTCACACCAATCCATGGCCATCTGGAGTGCAGAAAAGCAAAAGTGCAAAGCGTGAAATACTGTAGTAGCGCAGAAATCTGATCCATTATAAGAATTTCATAAAAGTGTCAATAGAACCGACAAAAAATGCTACAGCTAATTGCTCAGAGAAGTACTGGATTGACTGCTATAATCAAAACTAAATGACATCTTGTTATTTATCATTTTATTAATTATATTATATTTTATTTTAATGTTATTAATATTCCAATTATTGCTTTTTTATGGCTCATTCTGGGGTTTAATGAATGTAATGGACACAATTATCATGAGCAAAAAAAAAAATAAAATAAAAATAATGAACTTTTCAATCCTTTCAATGAGGTTTAATGATGGCCTGCCAGAATGAGGACTGACATTTTTCTTTACTGAATAATTTTGTTTGTAGGGATAATTCAATGTTTATGTCTCTGTTTTTGCCTACTTCAGTCAGTCATGTTGTGTCTGGCGCCACACTGAAGGGAGGGTTTTGATTGTTTTGTTTAGGCAAATCATAAGTTAAATTTTCAAATGCTTGTTATTAAAACCAGATACACACACACATATATATATATATATATATATTTGGCATCATCATAAGTTACATTTTCTAATGCTTGTTACTAAAACCGGCATTTAGTGCATGAGTTTGTGCAGGCAGATGTTGGCACAAAAACCAAGAGACGTGAAAGTTTCATTTGACTGCTGATACAAAGGGTCTTCTTAATAAAAATCCACTTTTGACAGAATCAAAAGAGCACTGACTAAAATTAATGCTTCCAATAAATAACAGGCCTGTATCTCCACAATACATCATTATAAGCAGAGAGCTGAAAGACAAACTATTCTCCTGTTTAAAACACATACATCTCATGCAGGTGCTGATAACAGAAGACTCGTTTAATTGGAGCCCTAAAGCCTGATTATCAAGCTCTCTTATCTGATAAAATGACCTTTCTGCGATGCAGTTTGTGACATGCGCACTATCATTTGAGCGGGAGAGGAGGCAATTCAGGAAAATCACCCCTCGCTGAACTGTTCATGATTAACCAGTAAAGGCAGGGCAAGATAACTTTCTTTGGTGTCTGATAGCATCTGCAATCCCAGGCCACTTCACAGGAAGAGCGGCTAGGCAATCTATTACCAACTTATCTATTCAGACATATTCCAGTTCACGTCAGGTCAGGCAGGGCACTACAAAATGAGTCCAATCTCAGCAGAGCCTGACGCATCGTAGCTCTCGTTCAGTGACAGACTAACAGGCCAAGAGAAACACCACTCACCTGCACTTTTATGACATCTTGACATGAACTGAACATGGAAACATGTTACCATGCCTTCAGCATTTATTTTTACCATTCAGGTAGTGTAGGGGTCAAGTTTGGGGTCAGTAAGCTTTGTTTGAAAGGAATTAATACTTTTCTATTCAGAAAAAAATTATATTTAATATTAATAATATATAAAATATTTTTATTTCAAATAAATGCTTAAAAAATAAAATGTCAGAAGCCTGAAAAAATAAAATAAAATGTCAGAAGCCTGAAAAAAGTTTGCATTACAAGAACAATATATATATATATATAAATAAAATATTAATGACACCAAAATTTTAAGTGGTACTGTAAGCTGTATTTGTTAAATTATTCAAAATAATGAAATACTGTTTAATTTTATGTATTTAGAATTAAAAAATGGTCGACATACTCATACATGGTCTAGTTTTAATAAAAATGTCATAATACTGTGTTTTCATTATATTACTATGAGTGCTAACTGAATGGATTGGCACTTAAACAAGGCCCTTCACTAGTTTCAGTCTCAGACGACACACACACTGCTGAAATAAGCACTTTTAAAGAAGAAACAGTCAACAGAATTGTCTACAAGTACAATTTCAGAATTTGAAAGCTATTGATGAACCACCATGAAAAATAAGCGCTCTTTCCAGTCCAAATACGCTGCAATGTGAACCAAACGCTATGCCTGAAGTCATACGTCTGGCTACGTGACTCTAGACCTCCACTATCAGCCAGATGGTAATGTCAATCCAGCCGGATCATGCCATTTCCTCTGCCGGCACGTATACGCGTGTGTGTTCGTCTTCCAAGAACTGTGTGAGGCTCCTCAAACACACGCGCACAGATAGGAGACCTGATTATTGTGGAGCTGAGTGACACCAGAACAGGACCATGACCTGATGGTTTTCTGAGAGAAACCAGACACAGATATGCTGTGGAGGAGGCTGGCGGCAGGACTGAGAATGAGACCAGAAGCAAAAACTACTGAGGAAAGAATCAGCATCAACATTCACCATACAGGCTTAACCTGTGTGCAGGTCCCATTTTGCCCACACTGTGCATAGTAAATTACATAATATACACTAAATGATCCTACAAGGGCAGAAAACATAATCATCTGTACCCCTCAAGAAAAATAAAATAATTATTTTTTATTTCAATGTAATGAATGTACTATATTTTAGTTCAATAATGTTAATTATCATTTTTTTTAGGGGATTTTATTATATTGATCAAATAGTTATAATCCATTTATTACCTGTTAACTACTTTTTGAACAGACCTGAAAATGAAATTTATAGCATAAATCTTGAATGCTCTGAAGCACAGACTTAAGTTTGGTCTGAAAATCAAAAGGAAAATCAAGGGCAAGTTGTGTTCCAAATTTGAGGTTGATATCTTTAAAAAATAAGCTTTTTTATTTTAATGAAACAAATGTACTATATTTTATTTTTTGTTTAATAATTTGTATTTTCAGGCGATTTTATGGTGATTTATCACTAAATTATATTTATGGAATAGTTATGATCCATTTATTACCTGTCATAAACCTGAAAATTAAATTCCCAACTTAAACTCAAAAATCTTGAATGCTTTGAAACACAGACTTAAGTTTGGTCTATTTTCAAAGACGACCAAAGAAAAAGTGAAACTAAAAAAGTTTATAGAAGTTTATTATTATGAAAAATGCACAAAAATACTAATAATATTTACACAAAGTATATATTTTCCAAAACACTGCGCAAAGCCATAAATCTAAACAAGCTGTGTTCCAAATTTGAGGCTGATATCACAAAAATTAGCTTTCAGTAAGATTTCACATAACAAGCGGCAAAACCTACCATTCCGACAAAATAAAAGCATAACGTAATTATTTTTGGTCAAAAATGAGAGCACCAGTGGGTTAATAGACATTATCTGAAACCTTAAAAACAGAACTAGGTTTAATCAGTATAAAAACATTAGAAGTCTGTGTATATTTCAGAGTAAGTCTGTCAAAACTCACTGAAAGAACCAAGACCAGAAGGGAGTGCAAATCTATCGAGGTCAATGTCCGATTCATTTTTCCATGATATAAACCATGCAGAGCAAAATCTGCTAATAAAATTTCAAGTCTCCCTCTGGCTAAAGCGAAGGCTGTAGTAACCAGAAGGACAGCATCAATGCAGAACTCATAATACCACACTACATGCATGGGGTTGATCTACCCTTCCAATCCCAGCAGGCCACTCTACATACACAGGATTATCCAGCAACTGCACCAGGTAAGAACCGACGAATAGCGCATGAATAATGGAAATGGCTAGACTAGTGTGTTATCAGTGAGGAAAGCCCTGTAAGCAGGAGAGAACGAGAGCAGCTGGTGTTTACTTGTCTGTAGCGTCTCAGATGACGACTTAATCTTAGCATTCAGAATTCAAAAGCATCAATGTTTGTTCTGCATTTGTAATGTCATTTAACCAATAAATCACTCACTCTACAAGCATTTGCAAAGAATCTTCCATTGTTCTTTATTCCATCTTTTATACAGTGTTTACCCTCTAAAATCTAGTTATGCTATCTACATTCATTTAAACCTCTGTTTGTCAAAAACTGGCTCATTTGTTTCTGTTTTTATTAGGGCTGTTAAAGTTACTGCAGTAATGCTTGTGATTATTGTGTTTAACATCGGTAAAAATAACACAGTTAACGCATTTATTCCATTAGACATTATATAACTGAATCATTCTGTTCAGTGTGATTTCTCCAACCATTGTGGCAGTGTTAAGGCCCGTTCACACCAAGCACGATAACTAAATAAAGATAATGATAAAGATATCGTTCTAAAAATCGTTCTCAGTATTAAAGAATAGCAGAGTCCACACCACAGCTATAATGATAAAAACGCACAGAGAAACAATATCGTTGCAATCACTTTCAGAACGATTTTTTTTCAGCTGATGAACAATAAAAACATTGACACCCAATCAGAATCAATCCTGCTATCACGAGCTCGAGAATTTAAAGCGGCAGACCAGTGCTGCCAAGTCCGCGGTTTTCCCGCAATTGGACTACTTTAACACTGTTGCTGTGGGTTGTTTTTCATGTCCGCGGGTTGAAGCGACCCCAATAACCCCGCCAAAAAACATGTATTTTACACCTCTGAATGTGATTTTTACCGGGGGACCCCCCTCGAAATGCCATTGGGCTAGTTTTGGGCTAGTTTTGAGTAGCAATGGTAGTGTTTAAAGTGCCCCTATTATGCCATTTTTACGGTTCCTAATATTGTTTTGGGAGTCTCCTACAATAAGATTACATGCATGCAAGATCAAAAAACGCTTGCGTTTTCTCAAAATATGCATTTAATATCACCTCATTTTCCAGCGATTCTCAAACGATTCGTTCGAAGCAGTTCAAAGATTCAGTCTCTCAAAACCCCTCCTTTCCGTGAGCCTGCTCTGCTCTGATTGGTCAGATGGCCTAGTCTGTTGTGATTGGTGTACGGCGTACAGCGTGTGTCGGAAACGATACGCCTATTTCAATAGTTCTGTATTTTGAAAGCTCTATAGATAATATAATACATCTATTATTTATCATACTTTCAGGTTGTGATTCAGTGGAGCAGCTGGTCCAAATAAACAGGATACTGATCCATCTTTCAACAGCAAGCGTTTTGTAAATCCCGCGTTGAACTCCCTGAGATTAGAGTAGCAGTCGTCAGTAGAATTACGTGTTTGTGGGCAGGGTCAAGTTGGAGCAGCTGGTGTTTACTTGTCTGTAGCGTCTCAGATGACGACTTAATCTTAGCATTCAGAATTCAAAAGCATCAATGTTTGTTCTGCATTTGTAATGTCATTTAACCAATAAATCACTCACTCTACAAGCATTTGCAAAGAATCTTCCATTGTTCTTTATTCCATCTTTTATACAGTGTTTACCCTCTAAAATCTAGTTATGCTATCTACATTCATTTAAACCTCTGTTTGTCAAAAACTGGCTCATTTGTTTCTGTTTTTATTAGGGCTGTTAAAGTTACTGCAGTAATGCTTGTGATTATTGTGTTTAACATCGGTAAAAATAACACAGTTAACGCATTTATTCCATTAGACATTATATAACTGAATCATTCTGTTCAGTGTGATTTCTCCAACCATTGTGGCAGTGTTAAGGCCCGTTCACACCAAGCACGATAACTAAATAAAGATAATGATAAAGATATCGTTCTAAAAATCGTTCTCAGTATTAAAGAATAGCAGAGTCCACACCACAGCTATAATGATAAAAACGCACAGAGAAACAATATCGTTGCAATCACTTTCAGAACGATTTTTTTTCAGCTGATGAACAATAAAAACATTGACACCCAATCAGAATCAATCCTGCTATCACGAGCTCGAGAATTTAAAGCGGCAGACGAGCGTGTGCTGAGAATAAACAGACGATATCGTTCGCTGGTGTGAAAGCTAATATCGTTATCTTTATAGTTATCATAAAAGTTATCGTTTTTGGTGTGAACGGGGCATTACTTTTGAATGTTGTCTGAACATTCTGAAACAAGTAACATTTAGAAAATGCTTGTGCTAATGTTTTGAGAAAACAGGATACTGATCCATCTTTCAACAGCAAGCGTTTTGTAAATCCCGCGTTGAACTCCCTGAGATTAGAGTAGCAGTCGTCAGTAGAATTACGTGTTTGTGGGCAGGGTCAAGTTGTTTGCACCGGCCAACGTAGAAAATAGGCGCGCATTATGCAAATGTATTACCCCGTGATGTGTAGCCGTCACGGAAGTGGGATTCGAATTATAAACGACTCGTTTCAGCTGTTCAGAGTCGATTCTTTATTTTGGGAGACAATAACTTTATTTATCGTGCACTTTCAGCTTTACAACTTTGCAGATCGTTTACATTCACATACAGCTACATTACACACTGCATGAAAGGCAATACTGGGAATGGCATAATAGGGGCACAGACCAGATAACTTTCAACGAATGTTCTATTTATGTCAGTAGAAATAACTTTGTTCAAAAGTTTGAGAGAACGTCAGCCAAAGTTCCTGTTAGCTAAACACTGTCATTTATAGAAATGTTCATTTGAACACTCTCAGAGGACTGCACCTTTACAAATGTAAGATTACATCCATAGAGTGTGAGGAAAGTTGTTTTATTTTTGAGTTATTGCAGATTGCTTAACCTGATTTCTAGGAATTTTAGGAGAAACATCTGAGACAAAATTTATATTTACATTAAACAGAGCAGCTTTGGAGAGATAAGGTTTTCCCTTCATAGAAAAAAATATATATTCCCAGTCATTACTCAGATGTAGCAAATACACGTTTGGGTCCCACTTTATATTAAGTGTCCCTAATACCTGTGTACTTGCATAGTAACTAGATGTGTACATAGTATGTAACCCCAGTGTAAGTAGTCGGGTACATAGTATCTACAGCTGTAATGTTTGTGTAACTACACATATGTAACAACCTACTGAATGGTACGTGTAAATACAAATGTGTAACAGGACACTGGTAACAACACTTTTTGGTAATGAAAGTACAAATGTGTAACAGGACTAACAGCACTTTTTGGTAAAGAAAGTGCTTATATTAAGTAAACAATTCCTATGGATTTACCATGTAATTACTCTGATGTTACACAGCAGCGGCCAGTAAGTTAGGCTTTACATATAAATTGTGGCTGGTGTCCAGAATGTTGCACTTTATATTAAGTGGACAGTTCCTGAGGAGTTACCATGTAAGTACACTGGTATTACAGTGGTGCACCAACT